>NC_135389.1:22567168-22867168 GCF_051989625.1 Stigmatopora argus | reverse complement strand
TAGGGAAGTGCTCAAATAACAAAAAACAAACATAAATTAATAAATAATAATAAGCAATAAATAAGTATAATAAATAAAGTAGTCAACATAGTAAATAAGTTCTCCCCAGGCATGTGTGGGTTTTCTCCAGGTACTCCGGTTTCCTCCCACATCCCAAAAACATTCATGCTAGGCTAATTTCATGCTAAATTGGCCCTAGCTATGAATTATAGGTTGTTTGTCTACTTGTGCCCTGCGATTGGCTCAGCCACCGCTTGATGCCCGTAGTTAGCTGGGATAGGCTCCGGCACCCCACCGCGACCCTGGTGAGGATAAGCGGTACAGAAAATGAATAAGTGGAGGGAAAGTAAAATAAAATCAGATTCTCAGAGAGAAGAAAAAGTTGTGTGATTACGAGCGGGTTGAAATAGAGGACAAGTTATCTTCTCCTTGTATTTTTGTCAAAAACTGTTTGTGTGCAAAATGCTCCATGTTGTGTGATTTGGAATATTTATAGCGAGTGACGCAGTTAACGGACCAGGCGGGAACATTGTGTAGGTGGTCTTCCCGCAGAGATGCAGGCTTTTTTTTTGCAGCAAGATATTTATCACTTGATAGTTCTGTTGCTTTTCTCTCACTTGACACCCACGCACGGCTTTTCAAAGCTGCCCACTTCTCCATCATCTTTTCAAAAATATGCTTGATGCAAAATCACTCAATTACCGCATTTTCTCGCATATACGCCGTATTTGTTGCAAAAAAATGATGACCGAATCGAGGGTACGGCTTATATGCGCACAAATTGGACTTGACATGCACGAAACTGCAAGGTGACAAAGACGAAACAACGCAAGATAATGCGGACGATATGGTCATTTATTTCAAAATAGAGAAAAGGTAAACAGATAAAACGCTAAAGAAAATTTATTTTGACGTCTCTGAAGGAAATTCAAGAAAAAATAAACCGTATCTTGTATAAAACGTGAAAAAAACTCAATTGGGCCTGCCATTGGTCGGTCAGGGCGCCGACATCTTACCTAGGGATGACAAACTAGACCGCTACAGACACACTTCCTGGTTGTACTGCTCACATGACTTCCTTTCTGAATTTGTTTACGTGTGGGCAACACTTTCAATTCAAACAGAATCTCAGAAATCGCACATGCGATGATTTTTCTCAAGATTCTCCCTTCAAAATAACACATTTATTTGTCAGTGGTGTGCCATCAAGGCCTCCAAGGCCTTCTCTGCTGGCCTAAGAAATATCTGAATCATATAATATATTTTGTCCATCAATACTTATTAAATAATTCCAAATGGTCTGTTAGCTTCCTTTCATTGCTTTTCCCCCCTGTTTGCACTGCTTCCAGATGTGTGTTTTCATATTGAAGCATTTAACCAATCACATTTGAGCTATTATTTGTTGCCAGGGTCAGAAATCCGCCTCAAGGCCTTCACAATCAGTTCTGCAGGCTCTGCTGCATTAAACAAGCGTCAATAAGACTGTTGCTTTAACCAATCAGATTTCAAGTTGGCAACACCACAATGCCTTGTCGCAGGCGTAGGGATACGTCATCGCTTTCACAAACTTTGATTGGCTAGTGATTAGCCAGAGCTACCAAACTGTGTCTGGAGCGAGCTGCACAAGCAAATATATTGTTGTGTTGATATAAAGCCATTTTCAAGACGGGCTTTTCAAGAAAAAAAAGCTGGACATCATTAAGAAAGGTCGGACAACTCCAAAGCAAGCAAATCTGTCACAACCGGGAATGAACATTTTCAGCACTAAATCGAATAAAAACAACAGGACAGGCTCGACTTTCAGCATTAGCTTCGATGGTGATAGAAAAGAAGGAAGAAAGAAAGGAGGATGGCTATTGTGTGCAGTTAAAAATGATTTTTGGTGAGTAAAATATGGCTATATTCCTAAATAATATTTCAATTGTATGAGGTTATTATTGATTCTTTTTTATGTGTCGCAGCTGTAGCTGCAGTAGAGGTTTTATAGCCATAAAATAGTTTTTGCTGAAGGCGTCACTAGGAAATGCACGGACCGCCACTGACATTTGTACTCCCTATTAAAACCACTAATATGGAGGTGAAAATTGTGAATTAGGGGGCGGCTTATACGAGAGAAATCGTCAAATTCAACGATTTTAAGGCAATTTTAAGGGTACGGCTTATACGCGGAGGCGTCTAAAATGCGAAAAAATACGGTCACATTCCCGAAAATGCGGTGCTATTACCGGTCACAAAGGGGTCTTTTCGGACTTAAACGATCTAATCCAGATTTGTGATGAAAGAGGAAAACATTGTAATCACATCAGGTAGTTTGGGGGAGATTGCCGTCACTTGGTTTTCAGCGGAACAATTCCATTTGTGATGCGCGTGTCTTTCAGCAAGTGTAGGAATTTTCCATGCTGTGTTTACGGATTATTGCCACTCTGCTTTTGGATCCTCAGGGAAACGTCTTATTATTTGCTCAGTCCAGTAGAGCCTTCAAATTCATTTTCCGAGCCTTACAGGCGACCAATAGGATTCGATTTCACATCAAATGGTTGATACCGCAAAGGATTTTGGAGTCAAGTGCATATGTTATTTTAGTTTAGCTTAACTTAATGTTAAGTAGCCTAATTTCATGCAGTTCAGTTGCATGTAATGCTATGTAAAATATATGAAATCCTTCATTCGTTCATTTTGTGAACCGGGTATCCTCACAAGAATCATAAGAAATTTGTTTATCACTTCGTGGAACGTATCAAAGTTTGAGTAATTTCCAGAAGCCTATTGAATATGCAGTTCGCCGTATGCAAATGAGACAGCTGTGCGGGTTGCGGGGAGGACACCGGGGCTATTTGGACACGAGTTCACGGGAGGGTGCGAGAGACGTGGTATCTTTGGGCCTTCTGTGGCCGGCTTTGACAAGACTGCCATCCCTCGCCATCTGTCCTGTTCAACATGAGAGACCAGGATTCAAAGCTATTCTCATATGGAGCAATGGTCTCTTTTTCTGCCTAAAAATAATGCGTTCACAGCAGGTTTGCCTGCTAATGTTTCCTTTACTACGCCAGGGCCAAGCTAATGGCTTAAATGCTTAAGAAATAGTAGAATTGCTGTGTAAATGGTTCCCTTGTTCCTAGAGTTTCTAGATGAGAGGGAATATAAGGTCCACATGTGGGCCACATATTTTCTCCAACTTTATCACGTCAACTTAATATTCAACAGTTGGCCTCTAAGGCGCACCCAAGTACACTGCAAGTGTAGTGGTAGTGGTGGTGGTGGTCGTAGTCGTGGGAGTGGTCATGGTAGTGGTCGTGGTCGTGGTAGTGGTAGTGGTAGTATTTGTGGTAGTGGTCGCGGTAGTATTCGTGGTAGTGGTAGTATTCGTGGTTGTGGTCATGGTTGTGATAGTAGTAGGGGTAGTGGTAGTTGTAGTAATAGTATTCGTGTAGTGGTCGTGGTAGTAGTAGTATTCGTGGTAGTGGCCGTGGTAGTAGTAGTATTCGTGGTAGTGGTCGTGGTAGTAGTAGTATTCGTGGTAGTGGTCGTGGTTGTGATAGTAGTAGTGGTAGTTGTAGTAATAGTATTCGTGGTAGTGGTCGTGGTAGTAGTAGTATTCGTGGTAGTGGTCGTGGTAGTAGTATGCGTGGTATTGGTCGTGGTAGTGGTAGTGGCCGTGGTAGTAGTAGTATTCGTGGTAGTGGTTGTGGTAGTAGTAGTATTCGTGGTAGTGGTCGTGTTAGTAGTATTCGTGGTAGTGGTCGTGGTAGTAGTAGTATTCGTGATATTGGTCGTGGTAGTAGTAGTATTCGTGATATTGGTCGTGGTAGTGGTAGTGGTCTTGGTAGTAGTAGTATTCGTGGTAGTAGTAGTATTTGTGGTAGTGGCCGTGGTAGTAGTAGTATTCGTGGTAGTGGCCGTGGTAGTAGTAGTATTTGTGGTAGTGGCCGTGGTAGTAGTAGTATTCGTGGTAGTGGCCGTGTTAGTAGTAGTATTTGTGGTAGTGGCCGTGGTAGTAGTAGTATTTGTGGTAGTGGCCGTGTTAGTAGTAGTATTCGTGGTAGTGGTTGTGGTAGTAGTTGTATTCGTGGTAGTGGTAGTAGTAGTATTCGTGGTAGTGGTAGTAGTAGTATTCGTGGTAGTGGTTGTGGCCGTAGTAGTGGTCGTGGTAGTAGTACTAGTCGTGATTGTAGTCTTGATAGCAGTCCTGGTAGTAGTCGTGGTAGTGGTGGCAGTAGTAGTAGTGGTGGTTTTTTTTTAATTTTTAGATCCACTAGATTGAGCTGTTCAAAAGGGAATTTCAAACCATGATTAATTAATATGGACCCATATAGTATAAGGCGCATTGGATTATTAAACACACTGCCAAAAATGTATGTTGTGCCTTATAGGTTGGAAAATATTTTTTTTTGTAAATATGAAGTACGTATTTGGAGTGCCATGGGCACGAGGCACCAGCAAAAAAAACTTTTCAAGCACCCTCCCAGCTGTCACATATGTACGTTTTGACGGATGCGCCGCCCCAGAACTGTCACCAAGGCTCACCCTGACTTAGTTGATGTTTGCAAGGCCACCTGCGAGGGTGCCGTCATCGTCGTCCTTCTTGA
Organism: Stigmatopora argus; assembly: GCF_051989625.1. Taxonomy (NCBI): domain Eukaryota; kingdom Metazoa; phylum Chordata; class Actinopteri; order Syngnathiformes; family Syngnathidae; genus Stigmatopora; species Stigmatopora argus. The sequence continues at coordinate 22,862,582 of NC_135389.1, read as the reverse complement.
CCCAGGGACTTTGTTTACTTTCAGATGAAGCCACAGGTTACGGGCCGGTGTTTGAGGAGCAGCCGGCGGACACCATCTACCCGGAGGAGTCGCCCGAGGACAAAATCACCATGACTTGCCGTGCCCGAGCCAATCCACCTGCCGCCTACAGGTACTACCATATGCTTGCTCTTTTTTTTTTTTGGTCTTATATTGCATTCGCTGACCATCTGCAATGCGTAATGGAATTCAGTAAGATGAAAAAAGAATCTACTTAGTAAATTTAAAGCAAAGAAAAATGATTTATTTTGTGTTTGAAATGGAAATATATTGTCAATACTACAGTAATTTGTAATTCTAGATAATAATCAACTGTTAACCCTTTCAAAAACAGCTTTATCAAGCAAATGACTCATTTAATTACCTGAAAGAAATATTCGCAGTCATTAGATATATTTAATATGTAGTTTTAATTATTAAAAGTTATTATTTGCCTATTATCATATTGATAATAGGCAAATAATAACTTTTTGTAAAAAAAATGTTTAAAAAAAACTAAAAAAAAGGGAACTATATAGTCGTAATGGCCAGTATTTCCTGTGATTGTATTTAAATCTTTGCATGCCATTGATCCTAATTAAGGTCAAATTTACTTAAACTTGGAAGACTGGTTCTGAATGTGTTGGTGCCATTTACAGTGTGAGACGTCAATTTTTTTGGGACAATAAGTCAAATAAGTGCCTTGTATGGGTAAAAAAAAATGATGAATATGGAATTTGTCCATCAAAGGGTTAATCCGCCCAAAATGGAGCCTGTTATTTTGATTGGAAATAAAAAATACTGTATTGATTCCACAAAAATGTCCCCCAAAAATCTAAACATAGACTGTTTCATGTGTTTTTCTTGTTCATTACACATCAACACGATGTCAATTCTGTCATCGTTTGTCCTTTTTCTAACCGTAATTTAACTGTCATTGCAATTGGCGAAACAAATAAAAAAATCCAACAAGCCAAATAATAAACAAGATGATGTTGGCAACAGTTGACACTTCATTTCAGCGCGACAAACTAGAGGCTGCTTTACGACGAGCTCGGCCAATTTAGATGCAAATTTATGCTAATATGGTTCCTCGGCCTGTCTTCATACGGGTGTCATCTTCATATTGCATGTCAATTTGTACTATTTACGTCAAATTAATGGTATCGGCGTTAGATGGAGTGCAAAAAAATAATTAAAAAATTGTAATAAATAGGATCCTCAAGAAATCTAATGTGTATTCAATGATTTAAAATAAAAGAATCTTATGATATAATATGCGTATGTTTTCTATATTGACTAGTCTAACCAATTTCTGTCATTTTGTACACTCACATCTCATTGTACGTTCAATTTAAAAATGTAAAAATCAACCTGACCCAGGCTACTTTTCACTTGACAGATGGAAGCTGGACGGCGTAGAAATCGATCTAAGCGGCGAACACAAACATTACAAGATGTCGGAAGGCAATTTAGTCATCAGCAAGCCCGAGAAAAGTCTGCACGAGGGGAAATATTCCTGCCTGGCTAGCAACGCCTTTGGCACGGTCATCAGTCAAGAGGCGTCGGTCCAGTTTGGATGTAAGTAATTTTTTGGGGGGAGCCGGTGCGACAAATGTATGTTTCATCATTTACCTTCAACCTGCACAAGGGACTAAAGATGGAAATTAGCCATATGTTAAAATTTTACATATTTACATACCGTATTTTCCCGACTATATGGCGCATCGCATTTAAAGGCGCAGTGTCAGTAACGAGTGCTATTACTGTATTTCACACACACACAGGACGCACCGGTTTTAAAGACGCAGCCAGGCATGGCAAAACCTACACTAGCTTAAACATACGGACACACGCTAAAAACACGTTTTTAAAAAGGCAACGAAAGCAAAACTGAGTTCGGTTGTAGTTTATTTAGCCAATTTACAATGTACTCACGTCATCAACACCCACAAATCCATCAAAGTGCTCATTTTTGGTGTCCGAATTGAACAATTGTCCAAATGAGTCATCGAAAACGCTGAGTTTTATACGATCGTCCAGGCGGCCACAATCCGTTCGCAAATAGTAGTTAGCTAGTAGCTAGCGTAACTATTCCAATGCTGCCTTCCATGCTTCGTAAAGCTGTGTTGATGTCGATGTCCAGGCCACAATCCATTGGGTGTATTGACAAAAGAACTACATATCCCAGCAGTCACTGCGCAGTACTTTTTCTACGGGGAAAATAGTAGAGTCGGGGGCTGCTTGCAGTAGTTGTGAGAGCTGTAGAGGATGGTGTACCCTATCGACTGATTTATTTGATTTTATCGTGATAACAATTTTAGTATTGGTCCATATATAAAGCGCACTGGATTATAAGGCGCCCTGTCTATGTTGGAGAAAATGTAACACTTAAGTGCGCCTTATAGTCGTGAAAATACGTCAACTCTGAACCTCTTGGCCAATCATCTTAAAGCCTGGCTGTTAGATGAACAAAATTGCCATCACAACACTTTCTAAAACTCTGCTACTTGTGTGTGTGGGTGTGTGGTTGGGAGGGTGTGTATGTTTCATCGTTTACCTTCAACCTACACAAGGGACTAAAGATGTAAATTAGCCCTCGACTACAATCTTACATATTGACATATATATGTTCATTAACATGAATATGTTCATTAATATGTGGTGTCCCTTGTTAAATAAATCAAACTCAAACCCAAACTAAAAGCTAACATCTGATGAAGAAATGTTAATATTATCCAAACTTAATATTGTTTTGCATTTGGTCTGGTGGTCTCATCTCATTTTCTGAACTGCTTTATCCTCACTAGGGTCGTGGGGGGGGTGCTGGAGCCTATCCCAGCTGACTTTGGGCTAGAGGCGGGGGACACCCTGAATTGGTGGCCAGCCAATCACAAGGCACGGCGAGACTAGGAACCAATCATTCATAGCTAGGGGCAATTTAGAGTGTCCAATCAGCCTAGCATGCATGTCTTTTGGAATGTGGGAGGAAACTGGAGTACCCGGAGAAAACCCACGCAGGCCCGGAGAGAACATGCAAACTCCACACAGGTGGACCGACCTGGATTTGAACCCAGTTCTGGGCCGCCCTGGTCTGGTGGTTCCAATGCTATATTGGTGATTTTTAAAAAAAATGTTTTTTATTTTTATATTCCTCAGATTTGGACCTCTTCTCATCAGAGGAGAGGGAGTCGGTGTATGTCAAAGAAGGTCAAGGGGCGGTTCTCCTCTGTGCCCCGCCTCCGCATTATCCAGGTGAGCACGATGATAAAGAAGATCCACACATGTGAGGTCTAACATTCTCCATACAATCAAAGAATTTTTATTCCCACACTTCTTCACTTATTATTCAGTTCTCGCCCCCCGAATAATTTCCGACAAAGTCTGCGTTTACCCGATTGTATTGTCTACCCCTCGCTTTTGAACCCGAAGGAATAAATTCCGTCCTCTCCCCTTGCTTCAACGTCCATGCAAATCCGTGTCCACCAGACAGCCTTTTTCCCTCTCATCCCACCCCATGCCAGGAGAATATGATTTTAATCCAAAAGGTCAATAAATGAATCCGAAATCCTTCTCAGCGTGGTGGCATTTCCCCGCATTTGCATCCATTCAATTGGCTCTCGCCATTTAGCAGCTTTCGGCTATTTCCAGAGCCGTTAAGTAGACGATAATTGACAGGCAGGTGTTGTGTTTCCAGGCGACCTGTCATTTCGCTGGATCCTCAACGAGTTCCCCACCTTCATCCCCCTGGACAAAAGACGCTTTGTCTCCCAGACGACGGGCAACCTTTACATCTCCAAAGTGGAAGCCTCCGACAGCGGCAATTACTCGTGCTTTGCGTCCAGCGCCTCCATCTCCAAGAGCGTCTTCTCCAACTACATCCCGCTGGTTCCCCTCAGTGAACGTCAGTACTTGTCCTTCAGAAATCCGTTGCCAAGACGATCGATCGTAAGTGGTTTTCCTCCAACCTCCAACTCGTAGGCCCCAACAGGAAGTACCCGGCTGACCTCAACGTCAAGTTTCCAGACACCACAACGCTGGCGGGGCAAAACCTTACCTTGGAATGCTTTGCTTTGGGGAAGTAAGTTGGCTAACCCCGAACAATTTTCGGTTCAGTCGGTGCGAAACTAAATTCGATAGGGACTTTGACTTTGTAATTTTACGAATTTGGTGTTGAAACATCGACAAATCTCAACTATACTAAACATTTCCTGGTTCATGTGACGTAAAAATCTGCAACAAAACGATTCTCTTAACATTACGATGTAAATCCTGTAACATTAATAATAATAATAATAACAATCGGACATAGGCTTTGTCATCATCAAAGCCTAATTGTCATCATACCCAGAAACTACGTATGACGAAATTAGTAGTGCTTCTCCATAAGGTGCGTTTTCTCGGCAAAATACCTTAATAAGTGATAGTTTCGGACTCGTAATTTGGCATTCTGCCGTTATGGATACATCGCATCACCCCCCGAGCAGATCACTTACCTCTCACTGTCTTTCACTTACCTTCAGTCAGCCAGTAGGAGGCAGATCACTGCCCAACGTCTATTCATATTACCTCACCCCGAAGTTATTACACAGAAAGGATTGTGTGTCGTGTTACCGCAAGTTTAGAGTTCTGATGGATGTGGGAAAAACTGTCCTTAAGCCTATTTGTCCTTACTTTGTGGGACCTATAGCGTCTGCCAGAGGGCAGCAGCTGGAACAGATTGTGACCAGGGTGGTATGGGTCCCCGATGATGTTCCTGACTCTGCTGAGGTATCGAGGGCTGGCAATGTCTTAGAATCTATGACTTAACTCTCATAATATTATGACATTATGCTAGTGATATAGCGGCTTACGTTCATTTTACGAACAGTTTATCGTCCTCGCGGGGAGGGTGCTGGAGCCTTTCCCAGCCAACTATGGGGATACCCTGAATTGGTGGCGGGCCAATCACATATTCCGACTGAAATCTCCTCGACATTTCAACTATTATTTTCTTTTTCGTCCTTTGTTTGGACTTTTGCCCCGGCAACAGAAATCTTGTCCGTTACAAAACATATTTGATCGGTTGCTGAAATCTGTCAGCGCGAGGCCGCCTGTCCTCCGTTTACCTGCGACGACTGACCCCGTCTGGCAACCCGTAGCCCGACAAAACCAAAACAAAAAAAACACAATCGGTCTGAAAGCAGTGTTCTGAAAACAAGGCAGCTAGCCGATAGCGACAAAACACTTCATAAAGTCTCATTTGATTTCCTCAGACGGTACATTACAGAAGAGCCTTTGTTTTTCCAGCCCCGTCCCAGAGATACGCTGGAAGAAGTTGAACGGGGAGTTGCCCCCCAACCACGAGGTGCACATGTCGGGGGCTCAGCTGCATCTATTCAACGTCCGGCCGGAAGACGAAGGGACCTATCAGTGCGAGGCGATCAACTCCAAAGGAAAGGACTACCACAGCGCACATTTGTCTGTGGAAGGTTTGCTTTGGTTCAGTTTTCATTCATTCCTTCGTTTTTCCGAGACAGTTATCCTCACAAGAATCACCGGGGGTGCTGGAGCCTAACCCAGCTAATTAGAGGAACCGGGCAGGGGACACCCTGAATCGATGGTCAGCCAATCACAGGCCACGAGGAGATAAAGAACAACCAATCATAGCTAGGGTTAGGCAATTTAGAGTGCTCAACCCGTTAGTCTTGCCTACACGTTTTGGGGATGTGGGAGGAAACCGGAGTACCTGGAGAAAACCCACGCATCCAAGGAAGACTATACACACACGGGGACCGACCTGGGATCGAACCCTCGACCCCACAACTGTGAGGCTAATGCGCTAACCACTCGTCCGCCAGACCGCCTTGTTTTGTTTTTGTTATTTTTCGAAAATTATCACGAATGTTAATGATGGTTTAGCCATAAACACATGCTAATGCTAATGAAAACCTATCCCACTCAACAGTGCCCTTACCTCTTGTGCCCCGCCCTATTTTCCAGCTTTTCCCGAGTGGGCGGAGCACATTAGCAGCACAGAAGGAGACCTTAGCCGTGCTTACACCATGTCCTGCTTGGCGAGAGGCAAACCCGAACCAAGGATCCGTTGGCTGAAGAACGGAAATCCGGTAACATACAAAAACACTGCAACAGTTATGGTCCAAATTCATCCTAATCATTTCACAAAAAAAAACCCACCTGGGATCGAACCCTCTCCCTCAGAACCATCAGGCCGACTCGATAAGCCCTTTTCCAGTTTTCCAGTAAAGCACTTGTCAAAGTGGCGGCCCGGGGGCCAAATATGGCCCGCCGCATCATTTGGTGTGGCCCCGGAAAGTAAATCATGAGTGCCGACTTTCTGTTTTAGGATCAAATTAAAATGAAAAGTATATATATATATTAAATTTCTTGATTTTCCCCCTTTTAAATCAATCATTGTCATTTTTTAATCATTTTTTTCTGTGTTTTTAGTTTAAAAAATCACTTTGTAAAATCTAAAAATATATAAAAAAGGTAAAAATAAACATTGTTTTAGATCTATAAAAAACGGAATATTCAGGGCTTTTAATCCAGTTCTTTTAATCCATTTATAAAAAAAGATCTAAATATTATATCTAAAATGGTCCGGCCCACGTGAAATCAAGTTGACGTTAAAGCGGCCCGTGAACCAACCCGAGTCTGACACCCTTGCAGTAAAGCGTGCCTTTCCGACTGCCTGGAACCGGATCATATTGTGCATTTTGTTCAACCTCCAATAATACGTCAACGAGGGCCTCTCCCTGTCAACGTCTGATTGTTTGATTCATCGCCTTCTGCCGGCTAACGCAATTTAGACTGGATGTAATGTCGCTTGATTACATTTGCGCCTGGTCTTCTCCTCCGCAGTTGGACGGGAAGGAGATGACGTTCCACAGCCTGACGTTTGAAGACTCGGGGATGTACCAGTGCATCGCCGAGAATCCCCACGGAGTCCTTTTTGCCAACGCTGAGCTGCGTGTCTTTGGTGGGTCCCAAAAGCACTTTGCAATCTTTATGTCTTATTTTAAAATGAAGCTGGAGACACTTGGATTGATTGGTATTGTCAGTCACGGGGTGCCATGGTCAAAGCGGAACTAACAAATTAGCATAAAATCTGGAGAGTATAGTAAATTACATTACATGGCTACTGACGTTGTGGACTTCCAGTGTGTGGCTCCCGTTTTTTTTTTACCTAGGTCTACAGTGTCTTCTGTGTCTGTGCTTGCTACTGTCTTGCTACTGCAACCAAGGGAATTTCCCGATTACGGGATGAAATGAAATTCTAATCTAATCTAATCTAATCTGATCTGAGCTACATTAATCTGCAAGAAATGTAAGGCTGTTTCTTTAGAGCACAGGTGTCAAAGTGGCGGCCCGGGGGCCAAATCTTGCCCGCCGCATCATTTTGTGCGGCCCGGGAAAGTAAATCATGAGTGCCAAATTTCTGTTTTAGGATCAAATTAAAATGAAGAGTATAGATGTATATTCAATTTCCTGATTTTCCCCCTTTTAAATCAATAATTGTACTTTTTTAATCCATTTTTTCTGTTTTTAGTTTAAAAATCATTTTGTAAAATCAAAAAAATATATAAAAAGCTAAAATACACATTGTTTTAGATGAATATTCAGGGCTTTTAATCTATTTATAAAATAAAAAAAATCTAAATATTATATCTTAAATGGTCCAAATAGAGTTTGGATTTTTCTTGTTTAACTATAGCTATCGTTAGCATTTGTATTGTTGCTATGCTATGCTATTGGTAATATTTGTAAGAGTCAATTATTCAAGAACGTTGGCTCCAAGATAGCACTATACTACATACCTGTCAAGGCATTTTTCTCATATTATTTACGTTTTTTGATCATTTCAAATTGAATACGCCGTATAACAGCTTTTGTACGGGATTATTTTAAAAACGTTTTTTGTCAAACTGATCTGGTTTTACTCATTTCGGCTCTAATCCGGATCGTCTCGGTCACCGTTAGCAGACAAACACGTCATCGTCGACTGCGAATGTTGTCATGCTTTGAATGGGAGCGATTTGGTTGACAGGTATGATACTATCACTTCTGTATATTATATGTACCGTATTTTCACGACTATAAGGGGCACTTAAAAGTCTTAAAGTTTCTCCAAATATAGACAGGGCGCCTTATAATCCAGTGTGCTTTATATATGGAAAAAAATAGAAATGTGTCATTCATTGAGGGTGCGCCTTATAATGCGGTGCGCCTTATAATGCAGTGCGCCTTATAGTCGTGAAAACACGGTATTTTGTTGTGTCTCAGATGCGGATAAATCCTACGGCTTGGTGCCTGAACATCTTAGCCAATTGTGAATACAGAATGCTTGAATAATGGATATATTTAGCTTGATCATGAGTCAATATTGTGTTTTCCCAGCCTGTGCGCCCACCTTCGAGCACAACCCGGTGAAGCACGCCTTGGCTCCCAGAGAGGGCCGAGTGGTGATTCATTGTCGACCCAAAGCTGCCCCCAAACCCAAAGTCACTTGGAGCAAAGAAACCGAGCTGCTTTCCAACTCCAGCAGGTGAGCGATACCCTAAAAAATGTTCCTGACGGCTGATCGGAGCCATTTTTGACCCCGACAGCCATAAACAATTCGTATTTTCAAATGTTATTCCTTGAGAGCCGTACTCGGAATTTCAACATACGTGAAAATACGTGCCTTTTTGAGTCATTTCACCTCTTTTAAAGTAGAAAAAACTATTTTGGCAACATTGTTACGCTAACGCTAATCAATCAGAGTATGCATGCAGAAAGTTCGAATCAAAAAAATGATTAAAAATGCGCTAAAGCAGGGGTGTCCAAAAAGTTGAACACAAAGAACGAAAATTTTAAACTGTCAGTCAATGTCAGAAATGTCATTTAAAAAAAAAATCCAATCTCCCAAAATATTTTAAAAAAATATTTTCTTATTTTTTTTAATTGTCCCTGATGAATGTGAGTGTGTTTTAAGAGAGAATAAAAACATATAAAAATATGAAAACAAAGCAAAGAGCCACGGTATATACCAAAAAAATATGATAAGAAGCCAAGAGCTGCATTGATTTTCGCCAGGAGCCGCATGCGGCTCGAGAGCCACGTGTCCGCCACTCCTGAGCCAGAGGTAGCGTCAAACGTGACGCTCCTATTGGTGCGTTTGGGACTCGGCTGTCTCAGTGGTTTCCACATTTTAGCTCAGAGGGAGCCCTATGCACCCATGGAAAGAGCCACGTGTGGCTCCTGAGCCATAGGTTCCCGAGCCATAGGTTCCCGAGCCATAGGTTCCCGAGGCATTTTCTCCATTTTCTGATTCATTTCCCGTCTATCTGGGTCACAATGCCACGCAGGATGAGTGTCGGGGAGAATCCCCGCGAACATTTCGTGCCATTTTGGGGATCGGAATAAGCCGCGGATTCCCTAAATTCCGAAAGAAGCGTCATTGACGTGGTTTTCCTGACGTTAAGCCGGTGGTGATGGGTAAAATCCCTCAATGAAAAAAAAACAAGCCTAATCGGGTTGGGGTGGAGGGGGGACCCCCGACCTTTTTCCCCGCCCCCCACGGCGGGTTCAAACACGGGAGAAGTGGCGCTGAAATTATTATGCGGCATATGCCTCTTAATCGCCGCTATTTTTTTATGCATGAGGCTGAAATATGCAAAGAAAAAAGAAAAAAGGGAGCCTGATGTCGCTTCTTTTTGCCTTCAGCTCCCTTTTACACACATATGCTCCATTTTAGAACTATATTAAAAAAAGCATCACGCATTATGAGAACGATTATAACACATTTCTTCCCATTATCCACATGTGGAATAATATATGCAGTCAAGTGGACTTTTTTTTGCTTTAATATCAGCATGTTTTATTCAAAATTCAAATCAGTGGGAGACGTTCTAATGATTTTTGCCGACGGAATTCGTATGTTAGCTGCCATTGACGGTGATGTTTTTAGATGGGATGAATCTTCTTGTTTGTAGTGATATTGAGAGTGGGAGATGTCCAATTCAATTGGAATGGGAAGGAAGGGTTGAGTGGATTGGATGTATCTCATCGTCAAAGGGTGCATTTACAAAATCACATTAGCGGAAGGTTATTGATTTTTTAAGTCTTATAAGTGTTGATATGATGAAGTTACTGTGTGATAAAAAAAAAAGAAAAACAGTCAAATCCAGACTAATTAGATAAAGCACAGTTGCTATAAAAAATAATTTTTTTTTTATTGATCATGCATAAAAAATTGTTTTTTTTTATTGATCAGGCATAAAAATGTGTTGTTTTTTTATTGATCATGCATAAAAATTAATTTTGTATTTATTTATAATGCATAAAAATAATTGTTTTTTATTGATCATGCATACAAATTAATTGTTTTTTTATCTATCATTCATAAAAAATAATTGTTCTGATTTATCATGCATAAAAATTAATTGTTCTTTTAATTTATCATGCATAAAAATTAATTGTTTTTTTATTGATCATGCATAAAAATTATTTGTTTTTTATTGATCATGCATAAAAATTATTTGTTTTTTATTGATCATGCATAAAAATTAATTTGTTTTTGAATTTATCATGCATTAAAATTAATTGTTTTTGAATTTATCATGCACAATAATTAATTGTTTTTAATGTATCATTCATTAAAATTAATTGTTTTTTTATTGATCATGCAGTAGCTTCATCATATCATATGTATGTGTGTATTTATGTATATATATAAATATATATATGTATGTGTATATGTATATATATATATATATATATATATATATATATATGTATATGTATATGTATATGTATATGTATATGTATATGTATATGTATATGTATATGTATATGTATATGTATATGTATATGTATATGTATATGTATATGTATATGTATATGTATATGTATATGTATATGTATATGTATATGTATATGTATATGTATATGTATATGTATATGTATATGTATATGTATATGTATATGTATATGTATATATATATATATATATATATATATATATATATATATATATATATATATATATATATATATATATATGTATATATATATGTATTTGATGATATTTTTATTGATAGCATTTATGTTTATTTGAGGAAAATCATTTTGACAGGCATTTCGAGACTATTCTAAGAAAAATGTTCAGCTCCTTATCCCAAGGCGTCCCAGGCAGCATTTGGAGCAGTATTGAAGGTCTGGCTTAGCCAGAACCAACCACTGAGTGAAAAAATACTCTTTGTCTTTTTCTCTCCATCTCTTTAGGATGTTCATCTGGGAGGACGGCAGCTTGGAAATCCTCAACGTGACCCGCACGGACCAGGGCAGGTACACGTGCTTCGCCTCCAACGATCGGGGCCAGGCCAACAGCACGGGCTCCCTAACGGTGACAGGTGAGCAAATAACATGCTCTCTGCTGCCTGCACGCTTTGACCAAAGTGGGCCTTGAGTGGCAAATAAATCCTCACGCTTGTTTTGCCTGACCCCCACGCGTCCATGGATGTTAAATAACGATTCTCAGAGGAGCTTGTTTTATTATTTTTCACATGAAAGCACACCCAATGCATGAAAAGCATATTTTTGTGCTATATAAAGGTTAAAATTTGATGTAATGTCCAGTAACTGTGCTGTTACCAGGCATGCAATATAGTTGTCAACATGTTCCTCTCCTCCTGTGGTTCTCCATTAGCAGCTCTATACTGCCCCCCTGTGGACAACTGCATATCCACCTAATTCTTGTTTTACTTGTATTTGCTTTTATCTTATTTTTTTTTATTATTTTGAAAGAAGACTAGATTCAATGAATGCAATTGTAATCCTGATCCAAATTTTGGTTGGCACAATGAAATCAATCTAATCATCAGCTATTATTTTAAATTTACACTCCCATATACCGATTTAGCTTTTTAATGTTTTTACTGTAAGAATCATAGTTAAATGCCATCATATAAATAAACTCAGGCAAAAATGTCATCGTCGACTGCTAATATTGTCATGCTTTAAACATGATATGCGGACATGCATCCCGCCTTTTCACTATATCAATATAGCGCGTCAGCAAGCAATGCACCCAGACAGTCACAGGTGTCAAAGTGGCGGCCCGGGGGCCAAATATGGCCCCCGGGCCGCATCATTTTGTGTGACCCGGGAAAGTAAATCATGAGTGCTGACTTTCAGTTTTAGGATCAAATTAAAATGAAGAGTATAGATGTATATTAAATTTCCTGATTTCCCCCCTTTTAAATCAATAATTTGAATTTTTTAATCCATTTTTTTCTTTGTTTTTAGTTCAAAAATAATTTTGTAAAATCTAAAAATATATAAAAAATATTTTTTGTTTTTCACTTAAATGGAACATAATTAAAGAAAATTTTGGTTTCCTTTTACAATGAAAAACAAATTGTTAAATAAATGATTTTCCCTTACTAAGAAAAAAAAGCTCAAATAAACATTGTTTTAGATCTATAAAAAATGGAACATTTAGGGCTTTTAATCCAGTTCCTTTAATCCATTAAAAAAAAAAAAAATCTAAATATTGACCATTTTAGATATAATATTTAGATTGTTTTAATAAATGGATTAAAAGAACTAGATTAAAATCCCTGAATATTCAGTTTTTTATAGATCTAAAACAATGTTTATTTTAGCTTTTTTAAATATATTTTTAGATTTTACAAAATACTAATTTTTGAACTAAAAACACAGAAAAAAATGATTAAAAAATTACAATGATTGATTTAAAAGGGGGAAAATCAGGAAATGTAATATACATCTATACTCTTCATTTGAATTGGATCCTAAAACAGAAAGTCGCCACTCATGATTGACTTTCCCGGGCCACACAAAAGGATGTGTCGGGCCAGATTTGGCCCCCGGGCCGCCACTTTGACACATGTGCTCTAGAACAAAGCAACATCTACAGAAGCTTGAATTTAGTGCACCGACTGATTGGGCACCCGGTCCAATTTGGACAAAATTTTTGACTTTTAAGTGCGCCCTATGTGAGTAAATATGCGCTGTGTTGCATTTGTACGTTTTTTATCGCCTAATAAGGGGAATTGCAATGATTAATAAGGGTAGCAATTGGCTGAGGTTGCCAGGTTGTGAACATGACAGTTTCAAGACCATGACCGAATCTCTCCTCTTCGTACAGACCCCACCAAGATCACCTTTGCCCCCGGCAACACTGACGTCAAAGTGGGCGAAACGGCTTTGTTGGAATGCGGCGCCTCCCACGACACGTCCCTGGACATCACCTTCATCTGGTCCCTGGACGGCCGAGCGCTAGACCTCCACAAAGATAGTCAACATTACGAACGCACTCTGGTGAGAAGATTTCCACCCAATTAAAAGCCACCTTTTTTAATGTAGCATTATACAAAGTTCAACCCTCAAATATGCATTTGCCATAGCGTCCATTTATTCAAAGCTAACGGCGCCCTCTGCGGATTGGCGGTCCACGTCGTGGATGTTTTCCAGCCACCGCATTGGAACACGTTGCCATTTTTTCTTTCCCCGCTCGTAAAATGCGGTCGGCTTTGATTTAATGTGGTTTAAAAAGCATTCGTGACCGTATTTGACTCTCCGAAATGATTTAAGCAGACTCGTTAACCCTTGAAGTGTTGGTTGAATTTGTCATGTGTATCCCTTTTGTATTTGATTTGATGTAAAAATGTAGGATAATTAGGATGGGTTGCCAGTTTTGTCAAAGCTGATGAGTGGTGATCTTTGTCAGAACGGGAGTTCAGTCGGCGCGCTGATGATCAAGAACACCCAGTTGAAGCACGCCGGGATTTACACGTGCACGGCGCAGACCACCGTGGACAACGTGACCTCTTCTGCCAGCCTGGTCGTGAGAGGTTAGTCTCGGTTTTTATGACGTAGCGGACAGGTGTCAAAGTGGCGGCCCGGGGGCCAAATCTGGCCCGCCGCATCATTTTGTGCGGCCCGGGAAAGTCAATCATGAGTGCCGACTTTCTGTTTTAGAATCAAATTAAAATGAAGAGTATAGATGTATATTAAATTTCCTGATTTTCCCCCTTTTAAATCAATAATTGTACTTTTTTAATCCATTTTTTCTGTGTTTTTAGTTCAAAAATCATTTTGTAAAATCTAAAAATATATTTTAAAAAAGCTAAAATAAACATTGTTTTAGATCTATAAAAAACTGAATATTCAGGGATTTTAATTCAGTTCTTTTAATCCATTTATAAAAAAAATCTAAATATTATATCTAAAATGGTCCGGCCCACATGAAATCGAGTTGACGTTAACGCTATACGTGCCCATGGCACTCCAAATACGTACAAAATTGTAACTTAGCTAGCCGCCCTACTTTACTGTAGCATTTTGGCTTATTTTTTTTCCTCAGTTTCGTCCTGAATCATTTTGCTTAAATAAGAAAGAGGCTAATTTTAGCCCAGCCAATTATATTCTAGAGTAGACTACTATAACGATCCGTAGGCTCCACTTTTCTGCAGTGGTCTATTTTCTGGCCACCTGCACACTCCCCTTTGATCAAATCTGCCTTATTAAAAATGGCCACGTGCCAAGAAGTGAATCAATGCGACCTTTGTTCTCCTCCATCAACGTTGTTGGCTAGCGGCTTTCCTTCCAATGGTCGTGTTCACTTCAATTTTACTTTTTTGTTTTTTGCCGTGGGGCCGACAACTATCCGCTACGGAGTATAAAAGTATAGTAATACTAAAGTTCTGCTTCTGACAATCCATGACTGTTGTTATATACTCAAAATATATCCTCACCAGCCTACAACCCTTTTGACATTACAGTAATCCCTCGAATATCGCGGTTAATGTGGACCAAACATGGCCGTGATAATTGAAAAACTGCAAAGTAGGGTCACCCCTATTAAAAAATAATAATAATAATAATTCTTCAGCGCTGAGTCCAGTGGCAAAAATGGCTTCAGCATGGATTTTCACATTTTTATGAACTTAAAAAAAAATTACCAGAAAAAAAATCCACGACGTGGTGAAGCCGTAAAATGGCAAGGAATTACTGTACTCGCACTAATCAATGTATTCTGTTTATATTATCACTAAAGTCCAGGAACGTATAATAAATTTTTCAATTCGGGCATTAAAAATCCTGCCAGTATTCTCGAGGCCTACGTACTACATTAAGTTAATTACCGTATTTTTTCGCATATATGGCGTACGTACGGTGTTTGTAAGGTTTTTTGGGGGTTTGTAAGGGGAATCATAATCATTTATAAGGGCAGTTATCGGCAGAGGTTGACAGGTATGCAAGTTTCAGAATATGCAATCCATCAATTGATTGATACAGTATCTCAGAAATAGCACGTGCGGTGATTTTTCTCAAGATTTTCCCTTCAAAGTGACACATTTGTACCCCCTATAAAAACCATGACTATTGAGGTGAAAATTGTGAACCGGGGGGGCGGCTTATACGAGAGAAATTGTCAAATTCAACCATTTTAAGGCCATTTCAAGGGTACGGCTTATACGTGGAGGAGGCTAATATGCGAGAAAATACGGTGAGAGACTAGCTAGCCATAGAAAAATCATTTTTTAACTGAAACCCAACCAGTATTATTCAAATTACTGCCCACTTTTGCCTGTTGGAAAAGAATTTATATCAGATTATCAGAGGTTGTCGTTTCTCTTTTTCAACTAAAGCAGGGGTAGGGAACCTATGGCTCGGGAGCCACATGTGGCTCTTTTGATGGGTGCATCTGGCTCTTTGCTAACCTGTAAGCTAAAATATGGAAATTGCTGGTGACAGAACTGAGATATTCACTTAATAGCATTGCAAGACATAAAATACAAAGATTCACAAGGATAAAAAAATAAGAATAATAAATAAAATAAATAAAATAAAATAAAATAAATAAAATAAAATAATAATAATAAAAAAAATTTAAAAATTTAAGTGGAACATGACACATAACACATAACTTCACACCTTCCTCACACAGTCGAGGACACTGTATGCGTTGCCGCGGCACACTGCAAGAGAAATGCGCTGTAACAGCCATTGACACTCGCGTGGCTCGTTTGAAACAGCCACGAGCCGGGAACCTACTTCTAACAGAAACTTCAAAGTGGAGTCCCCACATACACCTGAGGTTTCGAAGGCTATGGGCTGGAACAAGTATCTATCGACAAGCGGTGCATACTTGACGGCCTTCATTGACTCTGCCTTGTTCGCAGCTGAGCACGCTTTTATTGCAGATGAAGCAATTGATGATTGAGAAAAGGTATCAACAACGGTCACATCCCACGTCAAACACTTTCCCATCTTCCATGGAAAGATCGACAAGCCGTCAGGCCTTCGCTCGTCTGCACGCACCAGGCCACTTGGCTCGAGGATTGAAGGAACGCCAGCTTGACATAGTGCGCGTTTAACGATGTCGTTGATGTTGGAGTGACGCGGGAAGCGACCAGCTTGGACACGGCAGGACAAGGGGTGGAGAGCTCGGCTATCTATTGAATGACCACACTTACACGGAATCGGGTCGCAAACTTTGACACCAAGACGATGAGCAATCGAGATGCGAAGCTCATCGGGGGAGAGCTTATTGCCCAAAGTCACACTTGGCAAGGCATTCAGCCAAGTCCCGGAGGGAAACGTCGACGCTGATAATATTCGACTGCGGTCCCACTGATTCGAGGAATCGATCAAATTGCCTTTCATCCTCAGGCAATTGATTTCGTCCCACTCTTTCTGAACTCCGAGATGTATTGGAGTTGAAGAATGACATTCATTCCAGGCATTTAGTGCGCCATCAATGTCAATTGATTTGTGAGGATCAATTTGAGATGAAGACAAAACAGGTCGCACTAACTCAACTGTAGAATAGAATGATGACAGAAAAGAGGGGAGGGACAAGTCAACAAGGGAACGGATACCAATGCCACCGTGACGAATTGGGAGTTTCGACTGATTCCATGCAGACTGTGAAAAGTCAACATTCAGCAACGAGGATAAACAATCTTTTATGACATGGTCGAAACTCTGTAAATAATTCATGTTGCGAAATGTCGGGGAGCTTCTCATCAAGTATTGAAGTTTGGGAATGAAGAGACAATTGCGTAGGATGAACATGGCCTGATGATTGTCAATTTGGCAAAGATTTGAGGTTAAACGCTTCAAGTCATTGAGTCGTGCATCAAGGAACTCTTGCATTGAATCTTTGTGGAGAGGTGCACCTAACAATGACCATTTATTAGTAGGTGCAACAACAATTGAGGGGAAGAGTTCCTGAAAATGACAAATCGTACTCTGACTTTTGTGGGGGGCAAGGTTTGAAAGGTAAACTTCACATTTGGCGTCGTTGATATCAAGGCCAATGCTTCTGAAATTTTCTTTGACCATCGCAGCGTCCGACCAAACCACATCAGGGTCACCACCCAACGTTGCATCATCCAAGTACCACAAGTTGAGCTTGGATGACACTGCTTTTGAGATATGGTCTACAGCTAAGGCAAAGAGAGCCGGTCCAAGGGGATCACCTTGCTGTATACCGGAGCTTGAGGGGATTATGTGGTCATCACAATAGAGGTTGGATGAATATCCGTAGGATTGACTGATGTATGGCAGGAGTGAGGGATCGAAACTCTTGATGGCTTGAAATATTGAGTTGCGATCAAGGCTGTTGAATGCGTTTCGGACATCGATCTTCATGATGATTGTGGGTGAGATCGAATGCTGGATGAATTCACGAACCGCATGTGAGATAATTTCACAACCCCGAGCTACACCCACGCCATACTGCTGGGGTAGGAGTTTGTTTTTCAACGATGACAGACGTGGAAAAATCAGACATTTAGCAATCAAGCGACGTAAAGTGTTTCCAACTGCTATTGGACGGATATCTCCATTGACTTTGGATAGAGGGAATAATTGAGCTCCGAAAAAGAAGTCACGAATGAAGCTTGGAAACTTCCCATTTGCTCCTAACTCGCAAAACTTCACCAAAGATGAAATGAGAGCGATTGCGGAGTCTCCCTGGCGTTTCCCGATGCAATCTTTCAAGTGTTGTGGTCTCAACATATCTGGACCGGCACCGGATCCACTAGGGAAAGACAAAATGGCTTTCGATAGACACTCAGGGGTGAAAGTTAGCTGAGGTGGGTCAACATTGTCTGGGAGAATGATCGGGGAAGGAGCAGGAGGATGTTTTACTTTCAATTTGGTAATGACACTGTCGTCAATCGGAACAAACGTGTTCGATGAACTGAGGGCCCGAACAGCGCCTTTGATGTCGAAATCATTCAATTTGCTGTTGACCACTTTTTGAAGATTAGGACGACGGAAACTCGAAATGATGGATCTGCATTCCAACCTTTTTGTGATACTTGGGAGATCAGATGAAGCAAGAAATTCTGATATGTTTGACTTGATTTTTGAGGCTAAAGAGCTGCCCTTGGCTGTGTCTGAGTCATTTTTGGCGAAATGAAGAACAAATCCGGGGAACACTAGTAGCCGATACCATGCTGAGCGGCTTTGACTTGAGCAAACTTCTGTTAGCAATGAAGCTAGAGTTGTAGAGAAGAGATGACGAGCTGCGGCTGGAATTCGTTTCACCACAACGGATGACTTACGAAGATTTACCATGTATCTTGAGAATTCATCAGTGGACAGGGAAGATGAGACTACGTTCTTCCCTCCAAATTGGACGTCAACGGTATTACCACTGAGATATTACATCTAGAACTGCTTTAATCTTCATTTTTTTTGCAGTAGACTCTTCTGGAATACATCCTCTCATTGATTAGCAACAGCATAAGATTCTTTTAAAAAATATTCAGTGTTTTCTACTTTAAAAGTGGTGAAATTACGAAAAAAATGAAAAGGCACTCGTTTACATGTATGTATTTTGACTTTTAAATTCGTAGTATGGCTCACAAGGAATAACTTTGGAAAATATGAATTGTTTGTGGCTCTCTTCGTCCAAAACGTTCCCGACCCCTGAACTAAAGAATGTTGTTTTGAGAACTGACCTGGTTTTCCGTGTTTTTCTTCAAAAAGAAATCCTCCAGGACAGAAAAAAGCAACAAACGGCAATAATGTCCTCACCGTGAAGCTAACGACAGTTAGCCTTGACCGTTAGCCTTTTGTTTTTGTAACATAAGCAGTATGTGCGTATAGCGATTAGGCCGCCTTGACAACAAAGTCCCACAGGTGGACGCTAGCTTTCTAAACACATGGCGTGACTAATGGAGGCTAAAATGTCAACGGCCCGATTCGGGAAAGGTGCTGTTGAAGGATAGATGTTTTTTTTTTGGTGTCAGGATTAGCTCCAGGATGACATTATAATAGCATTAGCATGTTATCGGAGCCTGGCATCAGCGAGACTTTCTAAACAAGACCTTTTATCACCAGGTTTGGATGCCCGTGACATGACAGCGTTGTGCAAATATGTCAGAAGGGCCTCATCGGCCATCTTTGACGCCACAATTCAGGCCAGATCGGATCGCTTCAGCGCTTCTGTTCGCATTCATGAGTTTATTATAGTCAGGCTGCGGCTTTGGAGCAGAGCTGATATGGAACATTTTGTTTTTCTACTTATTTGCAACGTTCCAGGGGAAGAAACAAGAGACGTTTGCACTCCGATGGCCGACGTTGGGTCAGATAGTTGGAGCTTGTTTCAATTTTTCCATCCAGAAGTTTCTACCAATGGTTCTGTGAATTGGGTAAACAGGGTTGCCATGGTGATAAAGGTCCCTCCCCTTTCAGATGTGGCCTTTAAATGATCTAAGCGGCAATGAAGAGAATATACCGTATTTATTTGATGAATGGAGCGTCACTACGTGACTTGATAAACGTCGTCGATACCTAAAGCAACAAAAAACAAATTAAAAAATACAAAGCAAATCACTGAATAATGGTTCAACTAAACAACAGTAAAATGCAAATATGAAATTGTATATAAATTACATTTTTTGAACTTTTTTTTTAATGATTATAGTTTTGTAAACAGTTTTTCTGGGTGTCATCAATTATGCATTGCTTGTCGGGAAATTCAGTATTGTCACGAGATAAACAAATCTAAATATAAATTTGAAAAGAATAAAAAACTCACAAATAAAAAGTCAATTTAAAAAAAAAATACTACAACAATTTTCCTAAATACCAAACAACGTTAAAACTATAATAAGGACGGACAATAAAGGTACCCAATGGGTGGTTTCATTATAGTTATTTTTTTATTTTTTTATCTATTTATTGTTTTGTTTTTTTATTCATTATTATTTTTCATTTTGTTTTAATTTTGTTTTGTTTTATTTTTTTATTTTGTATTTTTATTATTATTATTATTTTTTAATTGTTATTATTGTTGTCACAACTACTTTTTGTGCCTTAATTTAAATAAGAATTAACTCACTTTCACATTTGACTGCATTTGTACTTAAATAGGAATGTAAACTGTAAATTTAAAAACTTTTGTACATTGTAGTACTTTCAATCGACAAAGTGTGGTGCACTTTAAGGCACTTGGGGAAAAAAGACCCCTCAATTGGGCATGAAAGAAGTGTATCAAACCTGTAATTTTACCAACTCATCAAGCAAAACTGACTCCTCCCCCTTTACCTCTCCACCCAGGACCCCCCGGCACCCCGGCGGGCTTGCGAGCGATGGACAAAAGCGACAAGACGGTGACGCTGCAGTGGAGCCGTGGAGCCGACAACCACAGCCCCATCTCCAAATATACCGTCCAATACCGCGATGCCTTCACCCCCGACGTGTGGAAGAACGCCACCACATGTGAGAAGCTCAAATAAACACAACACACCTTTCCTTTCCTCCCATAGCTTGGTAATGACAAGCTATAACACGCGTTATAGCATGAGCGTCAAATGACAGCTTTTAAATAAAGGTTTCCTAACATTGAACGTAAGGATGGTTCCGTTGTTACTGTCAATAGACTGTCGGGCGGAAAAAAAGATGCTAAATGTGGTACGCTAATCACAAAAATGCATGATTGGACTTTTGAATTAAATTGTTTTTTGCATGGCAACGCGCTCGTAACATAACATAAACAAATTGAAATGAACTTGGATGACGATGCAGACACACTCAAAAATATGTTTAAATGTAACCTTCAACTAAACTTAATTCTAATTTCCTTTTAAATTTTGATACCTTTCTTCTCCCTGGTTGGCTCTATTGGCCCCGCCTCCACCCTGACTTTCAGATGCAACCTATCGATGGTTGTTTGCTTTTGTCTTCCCTTCAAAATATTCCCAAAATGATGCACACAAATGTCCTCACAATAGGATAACGCACGACCACTTGCCAACGAGAAACAGTATATACTCCTCTCGTATTAGCGATGGCTATGCCATTCGCACTGACTAACGGAAAAAAAAAACACTGAAAAAATGCTAGGCTCCGCCCAGTGCTCGTAGAGACATTACACGAGGGAGTTGTGACGGGCAAGACAGTGGCCATGATGTTCTTATGAGCAGCCAATCGCGTCTACTGTCTGCGTGTATCAAAATTTGTCTCCTATCTCAAGATAAATATTTGCCCGAAATTTTACTCTTATCTCAAATTGCTCGTATGTCGGGGCACTTGTATGTCGAGGTACCACCGTATATACCAAGGGTGTCAGACTCGGGTTGGTTCGCGGGCCGCTTTAACGTCAACTTGATTTCACGTGGGCCGGACCATTTTAGCTATATTTAGATTATTTTTTTTATAAATTGATTAAATGAACTGGATTAAAGGCCCTAAATATTCAGTTTTTATAGATCTAAAACAATGTTTATTTTAGCTTTTTTTAAATATATTTTTAGATGTTACAAAATGATTTTTGAACTAAAAACAGAAAAAAATGATTAAAAAATTACAATGATTGATTTAAAAGGGGGAAAATCAGAAAATTTAGTATACATCTATACCCTTCATTTTAATTTGATCCTAAAACGGAAAGTCGGCACTCATCCTTTACTTTCCCGGGCCACACAAAATGATGCAGTGGGCCAGATTTGGCCCCCGGGCCGCCACTTTGACACCTGTGGACTAATTCACCCGTCTTGTGTTTCTAGCTCCAGCAGACATCGAAGGAAATGCGGAGAAGGCCACCGTGGTGGACTTGGTTCCCTGGACCGAATACGAATTCCGGGTGATGGCCAGCAACACCCTGGGCACGGGCGCCCCCAGCGTCCCATCTCGGAAAGAAAAAACCATGCCCGCAAGTGAGTCGACGTGAACGAGACGGGCTACGAAAGGCTGTTTTGCCGTCCGGTTTTCCGTCGGAACTTTCTTTCCACGTTTAGGCGTCTCGAATAACCGTTTGGTTCTGATGAGTGTGGCAGTAAATACGAGTCAGCAAGAAAGATTTTCCCGTTGACCTCCTACGCGAAGATCTGACCACACAAACCTGGATAAATGAGTACTGTGGATTGAGTGTGTTTTGAATTTCCTGGACACAATGAAAATCACAGGCTTTCTTTTAAAGCAAAAAAATCTGGGATGAAGGTGTTGCACTTGGCACAGGAAGGAAAAGTCGAAAAAAGGATGTTGTGGTTTGTTAGTTACAGTCTCGGTGAATTCTTTTTGACTCGGGTCTCGGGTTATTTTTTTTTTTTTTTCGTCTTTGAACCATGATTCCCTTGTCGTAGCTCCTGTGGTGGCGCCTTCGGATGTGGGCGGAGGTGGCGGGACAAGCAGGGAGCTGATTATCACCTGGACCGTAAGTTTACACCATAAATTCTTGCACTTTGATTGGTTGAAGGGGGAAATGGAATCACATTAGAATTAAAGTGTATTGCGAGTCAATAGCATTGAAATATTATTATTCAATGCCATCCTTCCTGGTTGAAATGGATTTGATGCTTATGTGTCAATGGTCGTAAATAAGTTAAGGCCGACTGGCAATAAAATGATCCTGTGAATGAAGATATTGTGAAAAATAATATCATTTTTGCATTTAAGAAATGAAAAAAATGGAATTATCAGAAGTTAACTGTGGACTGCATACAATTAAATGCGATTAAAATCTCTCATTGCATGACAGAAAAATGCATATATTTATTTATAAATTTATTTATATTTGTATTTATTTATTTATATGTTTATTTATATCTATTTTTTTAATTTATATGTTTATTTATTTATATCTTTTTATTTATTTATATGTTTATTTATTTATATCTATTTTTTTATTTTTATTTATTTACTAATTAATTAATTCATTAACTTATTTATGTCTAAAATGTCTTGTGTCTGTGTCTGTATTCTCACCCTCTTGCAACTGTGACAATGAAATTTCCCGAAAATGGGATGAATAAAGTTATCTAATCTAATCTAATCTAATTTACACGATTTCCAAATTTTGTGACTGGAAAAAAGTCAAGATTAAAACAAAATACTAAACGTTTCGCACATTAATTGTAAACAATGGAGATGCACTGTTTTAGTGACAACTCCATCTAGTGTTAAAGATGAGTAGTGCAATAGAATGTAGGCTCTATTTAAGATCATCTTGTTGGCCATATTCAATGATATTCTCTCATTTTCTGCAAGCCAATAATACAAAAAAAGAATATACTATACTACATTTTGAAAAAATATATATTATACAAACCTACATGTGTCTTTTCAGAATTTTAATCTTGCATTATCGTCTTAAACAGCCCGTCCAGGAGCAGTACTACTACGGGCCGTCTTTTGGCTACATCGTGGCCTTCAGACCTCGAAGCGGCGTGGAGTGGACGCAAGTGACCGTGTCGGACCCCCAGGCCAGGCGCTACGTGCACAAAGACGCCTCCATTGCGCCCGCCACGGAATTCATCGTGAAAATCCAAGCGTACAACGGCAAAGGGGAGGGGCCCTACAGTCTGCCCAAGACCGTCGTTTCCGCTCAAGACCGTAAGTAAAAATCATCCAAACCCGGGGGAAGAGTTTTAGGGGGGGTTATCGAGATGTGTGCGGACCCTGAATAGTTATTATTAACCTCCACTGCGGGACCTCAGATGTAACCACTTGCATGCTGAGTCAAATGGGGTTGCCACGGCAACAGCGGAAGGAAAGACCACCGTTTGGAGATTTTGCCAGGAACGACAAACCTTTTATTTTTTAATCTGGTTTTACTTGGCAATTTATTTGAAATTGGGTAATTTACGTATATGTATATAATGTACTTTAAATTTTAACCCTTTAGAAGCCCTCATTCAGCTCATTGGCTATCATTGATGGCACATTCGTTCATTGGATTTTCATTGATTTCATTTTTTTAATTATGGCAGAAATTTATTTTAATAACATAAATTCAACTCATTGGCTGCCATTGACGGCAGATTTATTCATTGGGTTTTATTGTTTTGATTTTTTTTAATTATGAGAGAAATTTATTTTAATAACAAAAATTCAACTCATTGGCTGCCATTGACGGCACATTCGTTCATTGGATTTAATTGTTTTTTTTTATTATGACAGAAAATTATTTTAATGATATATTTAAATTATCAGCACATTTTGGGTCACAATATTAAATTCTGGTATACAATTGTGACGCAACTGTGATGTCTCTATAAATGGATGACAGGTTTTTATAGGGTTATGTTGTTGTTTTATTGTTGTTGTTTTATTCATTCATTTTCTGAACCGCATATTCTTATAAGGGTTTGGGGGTGCTGGAACCTATCCCAGCTGACTTCAGGCAAAAAAATGGTGGCCAGCCAATCACAGGGCACAAGGAGACAAAGGCCAACCAATCACAGCTCAGGTTACACAATTTAGAGTGTTCAACCAGCTAGCCTAGCATGCATGTTTTTGGAATGTGGGAGGAAACTAGAGTACCCGGAGAAAACCCACACGAACATGCAAACTCCACACAGTGAGGACCGACCCGGGATCGAACCCTCGACCCCAGAACCGTAAGGCCGACACGCTAACCATTCGAATGCCGGGCCGTCGTTATTGTTTTAAGGACCAAAAATTGCCATTTGCCCTGTAAAGGTCCACATTAGCCTAGCGATAAGTACATATCAAGTGGATGTTGATTAATATGTTACGTAAAACAAACTCAAGCTGAAAACGTCAACCCAACATCACCGCGTTTGACCACACGTGTTTCGTTCCAGCGCCCACCGATTCTCCCGGAAGCCTTAACGGCAAAGTGCTGTCCGCCACCGAAGCTAACGTGTGGTGGTTCCCCATCCCGCAGAGCAACATAGACGGATACCAGGTGGGTCAACCATCTGCACAAGAACGCCATCCAGTCCAGGAAACCAGTCCATGTTTTCCCATACTCATAAATATCACCTGTTAATGTGGTTTTAGAAACAAATAGGATCACTTTTGCTTTTAGGTGAAGTACTGGAGGAAACAGGAAGACAGTGAAAGGCAGGCCAAGATGGTGGTCTCCATGGGTCCGGAGAACTACACCAGAGTGGACGGGATGAAACCCGACTCGGTTTATCTGGTTGAGATCCGTGGCTTTAACTCTGCCGGATACGGGCCGCCTAGCGAACGGTTGGAGATTCACACCAAGAAACAACGTAGGTTATCAATGGCGATACTGCGTGTACGTCTATTGTGAACAATTACATACCTGTCAACCTCTGCCGCTAACTGCCCTTATAAATGATTATGATTCCCCTTACAAACCCCCCAAAAACCTTACAAACACCGTACGACTCGTCAAGGAGAAGTACAAGTCTTCCAAGCATCATGAAGTTTCCACCATTGAACCTCCAACGACTCTGCAGTTTGACTAACACTCCCTTTTTTAGCCCATTTTAGTGTTGTTCTCCCCCATTCTGACTTTCCAGAAAGTACATCAGGTTTTTTCTTTCTTTTCTTTTCTTGCTGAAACTCTAATTTCAGCAAAAGTCTCAATAATGACTGCAATGAACCCGTTCTTCACAAGCCATGCCAGGAAGAAAATTAAAGTGATAAAATAGAAGTATGAGCGCCAACGAGGAAAACTGTCAATTGCTCGGTACATGAGAAACACCCAACCCTCCTGAGATGCAGCCTCGTACACAGTAAAGATACTTGTCACTCGTCGTACGGTGTTTGTAAGGTTTTTTGGGGGTTAGTAAGGGGAATCATAATCATTTATAAGGGCAGTTATCGGCAGAGGTTGACAGGTATGCAATTAGCCAGTCAAATTTCTTTTAGGGTTTCTGGGAGCAGCTATTGGGTGGAAAACAAAGTCGGTTGAGGAAGCACGTTTTAGCCGATATAGTTTTGGAAAAAAGTCCACAATCCGGCCAATACAGTCATTTATTTCAAAATAGAGCAAAGATAAACAGATAAAACGCTAAACAAAATTCTAAAGTAAAAAAAGAATGAGATTCAAGAAAAAAAAAAAACGTGAAGGAATTATTAATAAATAAAGTACATATATATATAATATCGGATTTTCTCGCATATACGCCATATTTGTAAGGCCAAAAAATGATGACTGAATCAAGGGTACGGCTTATATGCGCAGTCTAAGCCCATGAATTTCAAATGAGTTTGGGTTATATTTGTCGTGTATTTACATTGAGCGCGAATAGCTTTTCTATTACAAAAACTCTGCCAAATTCCATGTCTCCCTTAATGGTTGATATTTTTATCCCATCAGCTCCCGGTAAAGCTCCCAGGATCCTTGGGAAAAAGATGAAGGGCAAGACGGTAAACGTGGCTTGGGGACACGTGGAGACGTTGACGAACGAAGCGCCGGTCGAGGGTTACAAAGTAAGCGCGTAAACGTGTAAAGGTGCTTGGAACTGGACCTACCTTTGACAAATTCGTGTGCAGGTCCTGTACAGGCCGCAGAGCCAACCCGGAGGGAAGCTCTACTGGACCAAGTCGCGACACATTGAACTGCCCGTCTACGAGAACGAGACCTACGTGGTGGAGGTCCGAGCGTTCACCGAGGGCGGCGACGGCGCCGTCTCGCAAATCTTCATCACGGGTAACGTAGCTCGGGGAGGATTTTCGTTGCTTCAAACGGGAATCCTGGATCTGAATTATTGAGACTATTGCGCTAACGGCTCAAATCACCGTGCACGCGTTTCCATTGGCCAGATTGAAAATGTCACTTTGGATTCGTACCTAGCTCACTTGAAGCCTATTATTTAAAAGCTATTTCTTTCTAGTCAGTTACATGACACAATGTAACAAAATACAATATCAAGGCAACAAGTCATCATGTACAAAGTATCGTGCAACTTTATTTACCATAACAACGCAATATATTAACACACTGACGCAACATTGCAAAGTGTCGTATCATCACAAAAGCCCATTTGTATGGATAAAAAAAACGCACTCTAGGCTAGCATAACGCAGTCATCTGACATAAAAGGACAAATTGTAATAAACATTTCAAATATATAAATATGTAAAGCAACTCTACAAAGATTTACCCTCACGCAACATACTATCACAAAATATAGCACTAAATACCAATACATATTGTATATATAAGTTTAGTGGAACATGAAACATGCGGTAGGTAGCATAAAGACGCTTAACATAACACTAAACATAAACTTTGCATAGCATATAAAATACATTTTACCCAAAACACAACTTTGCATAACATAAAACATTAATTTTATACAAAGCACAACTTAGCATAACATAAAACAGTCAGACTCGGGTTGGGTTCGCGGGCCGCGTTAAGGTCAGCTCGATTTCATGTCATTTTAGATATAATATTTAGATTTTTTTAATAAATGGATTAAAAGAACTGGATTAAAAGCCCTGAATATTCAGTTTTTTATAGATCTAAAACAATGTTTATTTGAGCTTTTTTAAAATATATTTTTAGATTTTACAAAATGATTTTTGAACTAAAAACACAGAAAAAAATGCATTAAAAATTACAACAATTGTTTTAAAAGGGGAAAAATCAGGAAACTTAATATACATCCACACTTTTCATTTGAATTTGATCCTAAAACAGAAACTCGGCACTCATGATTTACTTACACAGGCCGGACAAAATGATGCGGGGGGCCAGATTTGGCCCCCGGGCCGCCACTTTGACACGTGATCTACACAATCTTGAACTTTGTGCACCGACTGATTGGGCACCCCGTCCACTTTGTAGAAAATTTGAGACTTTTAAGTGCGCCCTAGGTGAGTAAATATGTGCATTTGTACATTTTTTTAATCGCTTAATAAGGGGATTTGCAATCATTAATAAGGGGAGCAATTAACCGAGATTGACAGGTATGCATTCTGCTTTTAAAGTACCACTTTTGTACCTTTCAGGAGGAAGCATCATGGCCGCCCAGCCTCTCCACACACTCGGCCTGCTTTTGACGACCCTTCTCTGCCTGAACCTCTGAATGTAGCGCCATCTTCCTGTTCACCGCCACGTGAAAGACTCTCTCTTTTACACTGGGAAGGATTTACCAGGACTTTTTGGGACTCTTTCCACAGTCGTCGACTCACACTCATTCCAACTCTTGCCCGTTCCGGAAGATTCTCGTGGGTCGACGCGAAAACGCGCGGAAATGAGCTTCCCTTATTTATCCGCGAAAAAAAAAGCCTCTTTAGTGGAGCCCCCAAGGAGCTCTGTCAAATGTATCGAAATATGCCTTATGTAAAAGTCCGCGCTCGTCTTTCGCGGCGACCCGTTTCAAAACGCTCATTTTCGACGGGAACGAAACAACGCCACGCGGCATCCCGTAGTTTGAAGCTCAAAAATCACCCGTGAAGGATGAGCGCGTACGTTTACGAGTATCGCTATACTGTAGATGTCTTTCTTTACCTGCGCCTGTACCCGCAATTCCATTTTTTTTCCCGTTTTTTTAATACTTAAAATGAAACGCGGCCTTCGCTAAATGGATACAGTCAAAGCAAAGCTCAATGTTTGATTGACGTGACATCAAAAAATGCCGATATTTTTAAGTCAATACCGTATTTCCTAGTGGGTTTTAAGCACGGGACGAGGGCGTTAATTGTACAAATTAACTTTTAGGACAGTATATATATTTTTATCGTGTTTAAATGATAATCCTGAATTGAAATATTTATGAGATCAAATATAGGATATAGTATGACGCTATTTACGTTAGTAGTCGCTTTCAATTTAGAAGGTCCTTCGTGCGTGCTGAAATGTGATTAATTCCATTTGTTTTGTTAAAATAAATCTTAATGGAGGCTACGACTTGAGGAAATACGGTAATTTGAGGACGTTCTTCTTTGTTGTTAATATTTTGATCAGGCTGCAAACTTTGGGGGGGGGGGGGGGGGGTTGGGGGTGTGGTCAGGCAGATGTTTGAACCATAATCACAATTCATGGTTTTCACATCGGCCTCATAATTCTAAGATTCTGGATTTTAATCTGACACCCGTTCTCCACGTTTTCGTGGACTTTGTGCCGTAATTCCGGCATTTCCCAAATGTCAGGTTCAATTTCCTGTAGATCAGGGGTAAGGACCCTATGGCTCATGAGCCACATGTGGCTTGAATATGGCTCCCTGGTAGCTAAAAATATGGAAACCACTGTTAAGAGAACCGAGTCAGAAAACGCACCAATAGGAGCATCACAACCTCTATTCATTGATTACCAACAGCGTAACAATGTTGTCAAAAAAAATCAGACTTTTTATACTTCAAAAGTGATGAAATGACAAAAAATGCACACATTTTCAGGTTTTTTGACTTTTAAATTCTGAATACAGCTCTCAAGGAATGACATTTGAAAATTTTGGCACCACCGCTGTAGATTCGAAGAAATAGTTACAGCTAGCATGCTATGCTAGCATCTTCCATGGTAACAATTTGACCAAATTCTAACCCACCGTATTTTCACGACTATAAGGCGCACCGTATTATAAGGCGCACCCTCAATGAATGACAATTTTTTTTCCATATATAAGGCGCACTGGATTATAAGGCGCCCTGTCTATTTTGGAGAAAATTTAAGACTTAAGTGCGCCTTATAGTCGTGAAAATACGATATTTTGAAAGAGATCGCAATGCGCAAGTAAAGCATTTTCTTCCATTCATGCGAGCGCCACGGCGATTCGCTTCGGGCCAATCAAGCGTATTCCGGATCCCCAAATCCGATCTGATTGGACACCCGTGAACAACACCGTTCCCAGAAGTTGATAAAGTCAACAAGCTGACACTGCCAAACAAACATTTTGCTGTAAAACAACCAACTGGGGAAGCACAAAAGCAGATGCTCCAATTGGAAATGCGAGAAAGTTTATGATCAACGCAGGAAAAGTCATCTTCTGTCCTGGCATGCAAAATGAATCAATTTATGAGCCTTAGTGCTGAGAAAGCTTTTATTTTGGATGCGGACCACTCGCCAGAATTGTCACAGATTCACAGTTTTTAACAATTTAGATGACGAAGCTTGGAGTTTGTGTTGTTTTTTTTTCCAGGAATTTGACGTTATGATGCAAGTTTTGAGTTTGTTGACATGAGCTATTTTTGCTTTGGCTGTATCATAAAAAAAACATATCAGGATTGGTTTGCATTTTTTGTTCCTTTTGCGTCGTGGGACGTTTTAGTCGAGCAGTTCAGTTCAGTTTGGTTGACCGCATCGGATTTCAACAATCCAAACGATTCTTCGTGTACAGATTGCATTTTATGGTACTCGAACGTGTATTTTGGCTATCTTCACAATATGCTAACACGTTTCCACTAAGCAGTACAGTCTTGCCAGTTCAGTATACAATTTAGATTGCTAAAATCTTAAAAAAAAACACATTT
Organism: Stigmatopora argus; assembly: GCF_051989625.1. Taxonomy (NCBI): domain Eukaryota; kingdom Metazoa; phylum Chordata; class Actinopteri; order Syngnathiformes; family Syngnathidae; genus Stigmatopora; species Stigmatopora argus. The sequence goes on along the minus strand of NC_135389.1, from coordinate 22,831,892 downwards.
TCCATTGCGGAATGTCAATAAAATCAACAGTGAATATAAATACGATACATTGGTTATTAAAAAAAAAACTAAGGCTTGGACAGCGGACAGAAAATACGACAAAAATTGTGTTCCTTACCCAAATTGTCCGTTTTTTCCAAGGAAACTGCCAACTGAACGGACCCTGACTGCCAAGTGAAAACGAGGCATTAGCATTTCATGCTAGCTTTTCATGCTAACTTTACACTCGTCATTACTTGGCCACTTTTTAATTCGAGTAACAAAACAACATATCTAGCTCCTCTTAGGATACCGCGTTTTATCGTCACAGGACGATAAGACACGTTCTTATTTTTCGTAACTGTCGTACGTTAAAATGCTGCGTTTGGATTGGACCGTGGCCACGCTTTGTATGTTGTGATCAGCTACCGCTAAGTGCTTCTCCCAGTTTTCCCTCCTTCCTTCCTTCCGTCCGTCCAACAGATGAGCGCAGAGGGTTGCCAAATGCATGATGGATTGCCTTCAAGGTTAGCGACATTTTCGTTTTTTCCCGTTTTTTCCCCCCGTTGCGACGCTTAGTACATTCCAACGAGCATGAAATATACATTCCATCCTGCGTGGCTTCCCTTAAAAGCAACTTGGGGTGTCCTAACTCAACAACCTCATCTGTTGCCTGTCGTTTGTCATGGAAGGTTTGGGAGTGATTTTTAATTTTCTTTTTCTTTTTTTTGCTAGAAAAAACACCTAAAATCTTAGTTGCCACACTTGAGAGATCAAGCTGGAACTGCTCGTTGGTTGACAATAAAAGTGTAGTCAATTGTCGGCTTCTTTATTCATTCATCCATTTTCAAGGGTCGCGGGGGGGGGTGCCGGAGCCTATCCCAGCTGACTATAGGCGCCAGGTGGGGGACACCCTGAATCGGTGGACAGCCAATCGCAGGGCTCAAAACGGACAACCATTCATAGCTATGTGCAGTTTTAGCATACAATTAGCCTTGCACTCAATGTTTTTGTGGCGCGAGAGGAAACCGGAGTACCCGGAGATAACCCACGCAAGCCCGGGGAGAACATGCAAATTCCACATAGTTCAGTGAAGAGCCAATCGCAGGCCATTCATAGCTATGTGCAATTTTAGGATACAATTAGCCTAGCACGCATGTTATTGGGGTGCGAGGGGAAACCGGAGTACCTGAAGATAATCCACGCAAGCCCGGGGAGAACATGCAAACTCCACACAGTTCGGTGGAGAGCCAATCGTCGGGCACAAAACGGACAACCAGTCATAGCTAGGTGGAGTTTAGCATAAAGTTAGCCTAGCACGCAAGTTTTTGGGGTGTTAGAGGGAACCGGAGTACCCGGAGATAACCCACGCAGGTCTGGACAGAACATGCAAACCACACAGTTCGGTGGAGAGCCAATCATAGGGCACAAAACGGACAACCATTCATAGCTAGGTGCAATTTAGCATAGAATTAGCCTAGCATGCATGTTTTTGGGATGTGAAAGCGGAATACCCAGAGATAACCCACGTAAGCCCAGGGAGACCATGCAAACTCCACACAGTGAGGATCAACCTGGGATTGAACCCACAACCCCAGAACTGCGAGGCCGACACGCTAACCACTCAACCACCGGGCTGCCACGGTTAGTTAATTTATTTTCTAAATATCAGGAGTCAGCATTTTTAGCCCGTGGGAATTAATTGCTGTGGGAAAACGATGGAAGATTTGCCTCTGGTAAATGACGCTAATTATTCACTGTCACATTGCGGCCCGTGTCGGTTGCGTTTTAGGCCAGAGGCAAAATGAAGCGGCTCAGGCACGGTAAGTGCATGCATGTGATTCATTATTCTTGTCTAAACTTCTCCACCACATCCACTTAAAGCAGTCGTCAGCCATTTCATTCTCCCGAACTTGTCATCTCCACATTTTGAATGATTCCTTCCTGAGGTTGCCAGAAAAAAATATATATATTTCCATTTTTTTTCCCCTTAACCAGTCATCTTTGAAGTTTTTGGGGTATATGACATCATTGATCATTTGTTATTCAGTCTTAAATAACCAACTTTTCTTTTCTCTGCTCCAATAGAGACGACAACGATGATCATACACCAAATTGATCGGACAATTTTAAGATGTAGTTCATCAAAATGTCAGCACCATCTTAAGCAAAAACATCTGCTGGACTTTGAACTACTATTCGGTGTCCTACTCATGAAATTAAGATTAAGTATAGCGTTTCAATTTGACCTTTTTCAAATAATGTACATTCATAGTTTTTTTAGTGAGTGACCCAGAATTTCTAAATGTATTTGCATGAAGAAATAATTAAGCTACAATAATGATCATCAGTTCAAAACATATAAATTTGAATAATAATATTTAAATTGTTTTTAAATGACCAAAAATACTCACTTTGCTCTATCATAAGTGAATAACCTGACATTTTAAGTTAAATTAAGTTGAATCAAATGCTCAGTATGGACAGCACGGTGGAGAGTGGTTCGTGCATCGGGCTCACAGTGCTGGGGTCACGGGTTCGATCCCAGCTCAGTTTTCAATGTGTGGAGTTTGCATGGTCTCCTTAGGCTTGCATGTTTTTTTCACAGGTACTCTGGTTTCCTCCCACATCCCAAAAACATGCATGCTAGGCTAATCGTATGCTAAATTTCCCTTAGCTATGATTGGTTGTCCATCTTGTGCCCGGTGATTGGTTGGCCACCAATTCAAGATATCCATAGTTTACTGGGATAGGCTCCAGTGACCCTCGTGAGGATAAGCGGTTCAAAAAATTAATGAAAAAAAATTAAATTGAATATTCAGTACAAACAACTGCAATGTTGTCACCCTTAAAACAAAACAAACAAAAATAAAAACAAAGGATAGTTCCAAAACATGCCTAATAAAACTCAAACGTGGGGTTAAAAATCACCAAAAGGAGTATTTGCAAGCCGCTGTTTTATTTTGAAGGCGTCTTTAAAAAAAACATCCGCATTTCAACCGGAAATTTGAACCGGCACACCTGCACTAATTAGACTCCAACGGAACTAGCGGAAGGTTTACGTTAGGCCCGCCCCCAATGACGTCAAACTCCTCCCACCTCGTGTCGCCTCGCGGAGGCTTTCGAACTCTGCAAACTTTTATCTTTTTTCCGCGTGTAGAATTTCCAAAGTACGCGTGCCGAATGCTCCGCCGCGTTTTTGGATGTCGAACCCGGACGGAAAGATGGAAACGCACAGCAAAAAGGACGCCACGATGCTCCGGGATCTCCGGCGGGGAAGCGCTGAACTCCTACCCGGCGAGGAAGCCTCTCAGGCCGGCTGCGAGCCGCAGCCGGTCGCGCTGATTGATGATCTGGACGCGAGACGGCTGACTTGGGCTCAGCGAGCTCGAACCTTGGAACTGGAAGGTGTGGAGCAACCTGGCCATCCGTTTTGGAAACTTCGCCAGTGTTTGCTCAAATTGGACACGATTGCGCGTCAACTTTTGGACTTTTACCAGGTAGGATGACTTTAAAATTTCCATTCATATACTGCAAAGATAGGGAAAAATATGAGGTCATTTTTTTCCTCTTGGTTTTAACACTATAAAACGTTGCATTTGTTTGTTTAAATAGGAGTATAACAACTAAAATAGGGTTTCTTTAATCCACTACTGTGGTTTATATATTTATATTTATATATTTTGAGTCATTCCCTTCATGTATGAATTTAAAGGTGCCCAAACTTTAGTAAATACAAGAAATCCATCCCCAAATTATTGATAAAAACACCTTATTTTCCTTTTCAAGTGCTAAATATGCTTCTCCCAAATATTTTTTTCATAATAGCCTTACATAGGAGTAAATAGAATGTGACTTATAATATAAGCTTGCTTCAGCCACTCTTAATATTTATGTTTAAGTCAAGAAATTTGAAGATAGTGGCCTTAAGAAAATGATTTTTTTATACATATAATAACATAGTATTGATTTCAAACCGTATTTTCATGGCAATAATGTGCTTGTATGACGTCAAATTGTCTGCAAAAAACATGTTTTCCTCATTTTAAGGTAAGTGCTATTTAACAAAAGTTCCTTGCTCACTTGAATATGAAACCCATTTTTTTATGATGTGATATTATGAAACCGACTTTGCTATTGTTGAGTTTAAACCTCATTCATTTTTGACTGCTGACCACCAAACTTGCTCTTTGTTCATGTACTGTGGCAGGTAAGTTTGTTTATTTATTATTATTATTATTATTATTATCTTTTTGTGTATTTTTTCTTAGTTGATCACATATTCATAACTAGATAGAAGTGGTCTTTTTTATATTTAGAAATATACTTATATATAAGTGGAATGTTGACAGACAGAAACATTTTCATCAAGTGAGTCATAAAAAAATGACCAAACGGGGGAATTTTCAATGGGCAAGCTCATTAAAAGTTTATAATTGTGTTAATCAAAAAGTTCCGCTTTGATAACATTTATTTGATCCAAATCTAGGATTGATCGAATAATTTTGGTGTTCTGACTTTTGCTCTTAATTACGCATCCTCACCTTATTGTCTCAAAATAATCGAGGATAATTTGTGTTAAACCAAAAATACTACAAATGAGCCCTGCAAAAAAAACAAAAAACAAGCCAAAACAACTTTGTTCAGGGCTCTTTTATCAATCTTCCTTTTTAAAACACATTCCAACTAAACTAAACCTTGCAATCATTTCCCATTTAAAGCAAAAAGCGTATTGATTTCTACAGAACGGCCGACACAAAATGGTGGCAACGTGAACTGGTTGCAGATCGATTCCCAAAACGACAAACTAAAATAGCTTTAACGTTGAATCCCCTCATCTTTAATTCTCGACTTCTTGCCAGACGATTTTCTTCCTCATTTCTAGTCAACTCGAAATGCCACGTTAAAACCAAAAGTTGAATAATTAAAGCTGCCAACAATCCGTTTTCACAATCTGATCATTTCGGTTCCTGCTTTATTATTTTTTTGCGGGTGTCTTGGAAATGGTTATGCACAAGTTCCGCTCTATTTATCATTTTCTGGGAATTGACATCTCCACTGTTTATCTTTCAAGCGTGAAAAGAACCACTCCAGTGCACAATTTTAGATTTCCACTCCATTTCAATGGGCTCGTGCTTTTATTAAAGCTAAGTTTAGCATGCACATGCTATTTTTTGTAGGCAAATTTGATTTGATTGATTTATTAAAGGGACAGTAGATATAAATGAACACATTCATGTGAATGAACATATATATGTAAATATGTAAGATGATAGCCAAAGGCTATTTGCCTCTTAAATCCTTCAGCGTACATGTGTCAAAGTGACGGCCCGGGGGCCAAATCTGGCCCGCCGCATCATTTTGTGCGGCCCGGGAAAGTAAATCATGAGTGCCGACTTTCTGTTTTAGGATCAAATTCAAATGAAGAGTATAGATGTATATTAAATTTCCTGATTTTCCCCCTTTTAAATCAATAATTGTCATTTTTTAATCCATATTTTCTGTGTTTTTAGTTCAAAAATCATTTTGTAAAATCTAAAAATAGATTAAAAAAAGCTAAAATAAACATTGTTTTAGATCTATAAAAAACTGAATATTCAGGGATTTTAATCCAGTTCTTTTAATCCATTTATAAAATTAAAAAAAGTCTAAATATTATATCTAAAATAGTTCGGCCCACGTGAAATTAAGTTGACGTTAAAGCGGCCCGCCAACCAACCCTGACACCCTTGCTTTAGCGTTAGCATGTATAACCTCTGATTTCATAGACGTGGGTTTGGCAGATGATGTATTATTGTGGAGCGCGTGGCTCTTTTTGGCTAATACGAACGTATGATGCTGACGTCAAGAATTATTTGAGGCGGAGAATTTTGAGGTTTTTAAAGTCAAAAACTTGCATGGAGGTTTGGAAGCACGATGTTACTGTTGGCGGAAACGTCGTTGATCTAAGGAGCTTTTATTGTTTCAGGCAGGAGAGGAGAAATGGGAAAAAAAATTAAAAAGGGGGGTGTGTAAACTTTTAAAGGACGCTAGGACGAAAAATCCTCCCACTTTCATTGGTTGCCATTGTATTATTACTATATATGCCATGAATTATTAGGATTATCTGTTTTATTCCCATCGGATTTCATCTTTTACGAGTGTTGAGGTTGGTTAGTCGTTTTGAATTTACACATTTTTGTCAATCTGTCAAATCAAGTCGCATTCTTACTGTAAAAGCATACCGTCAAGGCCCGAATATAAGACGACCACTCTCGTTCAAGTAAAAAAAGACTCTTTGAACACTAAATTCAATTTTTAAACAGAAAATAATGATCGTACATCTGAAACAAATGATTATAACAATATATTTGAGAGGAAAAGTACGTTATTTTTGCCTCATTCAAATTATGCAAAAACTGTCTACCACATCTTAATATCTACTGAACATTTAAATATGTTAACTAAAGTGCAATCACATTTTTAAATAGACGGCTTCTGGTTTTTGAAATGTGAATGAACCAATCTACTGTGATAAAGAAATAAAATTGCAATAATAATGAAATTGTGACACAAAATGGCCGAAACTTACGAAGCCATTGTGATTTTCCTCCATTTTACATCACTATTTCAGCAATGCAGGGTACATTTTCACATGCCTTATTAATTTCAAGACATTAATTCATCATTTCCTTCTAATTTTCTCTCATTTTTGTGTTTTCTCACATCTTTCATACAAAATTGTGACACTTTGACCAGGGTTTAGTTGGTAGTTGTGTTAGAACCATGGAACGTATGAGAGAATTTACATATAAAGTACACTTCTACTTACGGAATTTTCAAGTTATTGCATTTCCAGTAGATTATATGCAGTTAATGTATACTTGTGGATTGGAGTTGGGTTTAATTCCTCTTCCTGTTACTGTCTTCCCATTCTTATGTGTTGTAATGTTGTCATCTGACCAGTAGATGGCAGAAAAGCCACATAGTAACTTAGTGATAACCAGTAGTAGTAGCAGTAGTTGCAAGTAGGACCATAAAAATACTATTTAGCACCCTTGACTCAATTTGTATTGCAACAAATTTCAGTTTTCTTGGTGTTTGTGTGGGTGTTCCGGTTTAATTGGCTTCCTATCACATTACAAAAGTGGGAATTTTGGATTAAAGAAAGCCTCAACATTTTCCTGAGAGGTAAAAATGAGGGAGAACTGTTTATTTATTTATTTTTCAGTCAAAACAACTCCAGGATAAATTTATTGCAATGCGGAAAAGCGGCATATAAATCACCCAAACCTAACACATTAATAACTAATTCATCATAAAGCCGATCAGGAGAATTATACCGACGTATGATGACAAATTTAATGAGAATTCGACACGTATAAAAAGTAATAAAGAAGCTGCGAGCCAGTTAATAAACCTTGAATGGAATTTTTTTTCCTCATATACCGAACAATAAAATGCCAAGCTTAGTCGTAACAGTTTTATTTGGTTTTCTGGTGTTTTCTTTTCTTTCTCGCTTTTCTTTTTTTTTATAGTCGACCACTCGCCTTTTCTTCGAACAAGCAATTTTAAAATCACGGATGCTTCCTCCGGGCCTTGTTAAGTGCAAAGTGTGGTGCTCAGCATCCTCTCGCAGAGTTTGATCATCTTTGGCTCCGTTAGGAAAGATTTACAAGCAAACATTGTATACTTTCACCTTTATGGAAGATACATATTTGCACTTTTGCCCCTCTCTCTGCTGCAGTTATGGAAGTTGGACTGTATCCTGCTGACTAAATAAATATTCATGTGTTCTAATGAATTTTAAAATATCACAAACACAAAGACAAGTAAAAATATATATATTTTTAATCAGTATGTGTGCGTTTTAGACTCCAAAAAGTGTTTGCGTTGGACTCATAAGTGGGTAATGGTCTTTGTATGGGGCCTTCGTGTGGTCAAAGCGCGTCATTACAAGTCCAAGTCTTTCTGGATGTCTTGGGGTTGTCGTCATTTGGCGACTGTGACTTGCATAATTGTCGTATTTGGTAGAAAAGTGTATTCTGGGTAGAGGAGAGGAAGTAGAACTATTTTGCTGTTTTTTAAAGCAGTTTTTCCAATGAATAGTCTGTTAAATATGGTATTGGTCAGAGTTTAGGTGCGGGACACTGGGCCAAATGGTTGATTGGTGTAAATTTGTTCAGTTTCACAGATGTTGTGGTGTGTGTTAAATCATGACGTCGATCGTGAGCTAACTGCCGATCGCTAAAGTATTATTGATAGATCGCATGACTAAGATTTGATCCAAGGATTGGATTTGTCGTAAAATGTGATATGGGACTTGAGCTGGCAAAAATCAGCTGACTGAATCAAGGATACGGCTTATATGCGCAGAAATTATGCAAAAAAATGCGGCCAATATGGTCATTTATTTCACAATAGAGCAAAGATAAACAGATACAACGCTAAACAAAATTAATTATGACATCTATGAATGAAATCCAACCAAAAAATGTATCTTAACACATAAAAGCTGAAAAAAATCACATGTGCCTGCCATTGGTCGCTCAGGGCGCCGCCATCTTAAAGTGAAAAACACTGACTGGCCAGACGCGAGTACCCTTGATACATGTGTTCATAGTGTTTAGCATGTCCAAGGCTAATGGAAAGTCTTGCGGTTGATCATTAAAATGTCAGCCTTGATACCTGCGTAATGTGTATCTCATGCTATCATTGCACCCAGAGACTTGGTGAAAACCTATGAATCAGGGGGCGTCTTATACGAGAAAAATCGTAAAATTCTACGATTTTTAAGGCAATTTTAAGGGTATGGGTTAAACGCGGAGGCGCTAATATGCGGGAAAATACGGTATATGATAACAGTTTTGAACAATTGCACCACCTGCTGGCTGAGCTTCATTGCATAAACTATCTCGTCTCCAATCTCATCCCCTAATACAGTAAATATCATCAAAATGAGAGTGGATGGATTGAATTAAGACATAAATGAATAGCTTCCCCGAATGGAGACACAATTTGGAGCGTTGTTGAGGAAACAATGATTTCTGGGCCGCTGAAAAAGCTTTGTCCGGCGCAATGGAGCCCCCGGGAGCCCCCCTGGAGAACCTGAAGACAAATTTGCTTCCCTGCCATTAGTCTGCAGCAGCTGTTGATTAACTTTCAATAGACTCTCGCGCCTCGGTCTCCTCCTCTCAGCTTCCCTAATGAATGCCGGCGATGATTTGGCGGCCATTGTCTTCCCTCATTGCTACAAATGGCCGCTGAGTAGCGAGCGGCTGCACGGTGAAATCAATAGCACTCGACCATCGGACACTCGTGGCTTACAGATGAGAACAATTAGGGAGCGTTTAGCGGGGAAAGTCTGCGGGTTAGCGGGCAGGCGGCTGAAGACAGCAAAGGATGTGAGTGACGAGGCTCTTTGTAAGTGTATTTTTGGGCCTCGTATGTACGTACGTATCGCAAATGGGCTGCGTTTAATGTTAGCGCCGTACCTGTGAGAAGTTGCGGACAGATTTTAGCATACAGTTAGCCTAGCATGCATTTTTTTGGGGATGTGGGAGGAAACTGGAGTACCCGGAGAAAACCGACACAAGCCCAAGGAGGACTGGTAAAGTCGACACAATGAAGACCGACCTGGGATCGAACCCAAGACCCCAGGACTGTGAGGCCGACGCGCTAACCACTTAGTCGCCAGGCCGTAAACAATCTAAAAATACAGGAATAAAATTGTGAGATTAGTCAGTGTTTGGTTTGTCTCTGGAAATCCTCCAAGACGGCAAGAATAAGCGACCATTCCTCAAACATCCGACTTTGAACATGAAGTCATTCCATTATTTATCAGTCGCTGTGTTAGCGAGCTAGCTAGCTTTTTGAGGACAAGCCAATCGCGATTCAACATTTTGGTTGCACACGCATAATTTTGATTCAGTGTTTGGTTTGTCCTTGGAAATCCTCCATGACGGGAAGAATAAGCGACCATTCCTCAAACTCCCGACTTTCAACATGGAGTCATTCCATCAGTTACCAGTCTATGTGTTTGCGAGCTACCTAGCTTTTTGAGGACAAGCCAATCGCGATTCAACATTTTGGTTGTGCACTCGCAGAATTTAAATTCAGTGTTTAGTTTGTCCCTGGAAATCCTCCATGATGGCAAGAATAAGCGACCATTCCTCCCAACTTTCAACATGGAGTCATTCCTTAATTTACTAGTCTCCGTGTTAGCGAGCTAGCTAGCTTTTTGAGCAAAAGCCAATCGCTATTCAACATTTTGGTTGCTCACACGCAGAATTTGAATCCAGTGTTTAGTTTGTCCCTGGAAATCCTCCATAACGGCAAGAATAAGCAACCATTCCTCCCGCCTTTCAACATAGAGTCATTCCATCATTTACCAGTCTCTCTGTGTTAGCGAGCTAGCTACCTTTTGCAGTACGAGGCAAACGCCATTCATCATTTTGGTCACACTCTCGCAGAATTTTGATTCGTTTCCCCCCCTTGTATCTGTTTACCCCGTCATATTTCCGTCTTCTCCATTTTAAAGCCGCGGTATTTCAAAGATCGCTCCATCTTGGTACCCACGCGCCTGTTTGTATACAACAGAAGGCCATGAATCACACCCGCATTTGCGCCGTGCATAATGTACCCCGTGTTTGGATGAGGAAACGCGGGGGATCTTATGCATTATACAAGCCGCTCCGTCTCGGATGCCGGGACGGCTGATAATAAAGCAGCTTTCTATTAACGCCGGCCAACCCGGAGAGCCCGGCGCATTAGCCGAGGACGGACGGCGATAAATCAGGCGTGCCGACGGCTGGCACCGGGGGACCGGGGTCTCTCCGGGGGTCTCCCGGAGCCGGGCCACGTGACGAGGCCGGGCGGCCAGAGGTTGGCGGTGCCCTCCTCCTTACCCGGCGCCGCGGGTCTCCGGGGTGGCTTTTAATCGCCACAAATGGGCGGCGATAACAACCGGCCGTATTTCACGCACCGTCCGATAGTTACGACCTGCTGCGGGTTTTACGACAAGATGTCAGGTTCCTGGCATAATTGGCTCTTCTGTGTGGGTTTTACGAGTCTGTTTACTCTGTGTAGAGCACTCGTCTCCGGGACGCTCTCCTCGGGGCCCGTCGGGTTCTTGGTGGGCTCTCGGACGGCGCCGGATGGGGGAGGTTTTTCTGGGGGGGGGATCGGGCTACTGATTGATGCGGCGGCGGTCCTGCGGGTTATCCGAGACTGACGCGGAGTCGTAGACTTGACGGATATCCGTGGCTGTCTTTCATCTATTATCATTAGGGATGTGCTTAATTTCATCTCGCCGTAGTACAAATAAGGCTGTGCGCTGTGGTTAATGTCTTAAAGCACGTGTGTCAAAGTGGCGGCCCGGGGGCCAAATCTGGCCCGCCGTATCATTTAGTGTGGCCCGAGAAAGTAAATCATGAGTGCTGACTTTCTGTTTTAGGATCAAATTAAAATGAAGAGAATAGATGTATATTAAATTTCCTGATGTTCCCCCTTTTAAATCAGTAATTGTCATTTTTTAATCATCTTTTGATTCATACAGTATCTCAGAAATACCATGTGCGATGATTTTTTAAAAAGAATTTCCCTTCAAAATAACATTTGTACTCCCTATTAAAACCATGAATATGGAGGTGAACATTGTAAATCAGGGTACAGCTTTATACCAGAGAAATTGTTAAATTCAACCATTTTAAGGCAATTTTAAGGGTGCAGCTTATACATGGGGCGTCTTGTATGCGAGTAAATACAGTAAGTGAAGGGGAAAATAACCCGTCTTCATGTCTCATAACATTTCAGCACGCTTCTCGCACGCGTTCCCGTCACGGTACGAACCCGCTACAGACCGCCGTGATGTATTTGCACGCTTCCTCGGTGTCCCGTGTTTGTTCGCACAGTCCTTTTGGACCTGCTGCGCATGGAAATAGGACGGTTTCATCAGCAGATGAGAAACCATTAAACATAATCTGTCAGTGGGGAGCTTTGCGCCGCATCTCCCGAGCCAACGAGCCGTGGCAGAATTAGCTTTGTCTACTGATGTACGTGTCCCTTTTCATTACTCCGTCGTAAGTCTCCAAAGAGAGCAATCTTTTTATTCCGTGCGTCTTTTCATCCTTTCCGTGGCTCCTGAGCGGGGCACCCTGCTACGTTTGGATCGCGACTGTTCGACTACTCTTATTGGCTCACTTTGCGCTGGAGATGTACTGTATTTTCTCGATACGCCGTACTTGTTGCGTAAAAAAAAATCATGACTGAATCAAGGGTAGGGCTTATATGCGCATAAATTAGACTTGACATGCACGAAACTGCAAGTTGACAAAAACCAAACGCCATAACGCAAGACAATGCAGCCGATATGGTCATTTATTTCAAAATAGAGAAAAGATAAACAGATAAAACGCTTAACAAAATGTATTTTGACATCTATGAATGAAATTCAAGAAACAAACTAGCATAAAACCGTGACCGGACGTTTCGTCGAAAGACGTTTGGTCCCTGGACGTTGGTAGAACGGACGTTTGGTCGCCGGGTTCGCTCGCTGTCAAATTATGACAGAGTTTACTGTTGATATTCTGATATTAGATATTTAGATATTAAACTCTCTCTCTCTCTCATGATTATAATTTTGAGAGCTGGTTTCAACAGTAACAACCCGGCGACCAAACGTCCGGTCTACCAAACGTCCGTTCGACCAAATGTCCGGGGACCAAACGTCTTTCGACGAAACGTCCGAGTACCCATAAAACGTGAAAAAATCGCTTGCTCAGGGCGCCGCCATCTTACCTAGGGATGACAAATGAGACCGCTATAGACACACTTCCTGGTTGTACTGCTCACATGACTTCCTTTTTTAATTTATCTACGTGCAGGCAACACTTTTTCAGAATTTGCAATCCAGCAATCGATTGATACAGTATCTCAGAAATGGCACGTGCAATGATTTTTCTTAAGATTTTCCCTTCAAAGTAGCCCATTTGCACTCCTTATGGAAAACAACATGAATACGGAGGTGAAAATTGTGAATCGGGGGCGGCTTATACGAGGGAAATTGTCAAAGTCCACAATTTTAAGGCAATTTTAAGGGTACGGCTTATACACGCAGGTGTCTGATATGCGAAAAAATACAGTAATATATGTTTTGTTTTTGTTTTTCCAGGAAAAATTTAGGGCATATTTTTAGTACTGCTTCCCTCTTATTTGTAAACAACACTGCTACATAACATTCACATACAATTTCAAAGAATGGTGTGGAATTAGATTTGCTAAAAATTAGTATTTGCATTCGAGTTTGATTTATTTTGATTTATTTGCATTTACTTTTAATTTCACTGGGAATGACTGATGCATGCATAATCTATAATCCAAGAATATATATATATATATATATATATATATATATATATATATATATTTTTTTTTTATTTATTTTTTTTTTATTTATTTTTTTTTTTTCACGCCAAAAGTAGAAACTCCGTTCCAGGCGATGTTTATTGCGCCACCTTACTGGAAATCCAGAAAATGAATTATATCATTCATCCAAAACTGGATTCTGCTTGGATTTATGGTGTTATATTTGACCTTATCATGTTGTTTTGGAGTCGCTCGTGTTCATAAGTTTGGGGGAGACGTTATTACAGGAAGCCAGACGTGGCCTTATATGAAGTTTCCTCACCTAATCGCACGGGTGCAGACGTTGCTTTGTTGCCGAAAGGTTAACGGACACTCTGGAGTGCTGCCGGGGAATCTCTCCGAAGCCCCCTCCCCTGATTTATTTTATCTTTGGTGAGTAGAGAAATGAGGCTTTTATAGGTTTATGGTGTCATGTTTTCTCTGCCGGAACTTTTTCGTCAGCCATCGTTTTTTACGAGCAAATCTCTATCAGACTTGGGATGCAACTTTGTTACACTCAAATGGCCAGACATGTTTTTAGAAACTAAAATTAAGATGGTAAATATATCTAAATGGCGTTTTTTTCATAGTTTGCAGTGGAATTGTCGAAACGTAGCGTTGGAGAGTGAAAATTGTGAAGCAGGGGGTGTCTTATACGAGAGAAATTGTAAAATTTAACAATTTTAAAGCAATTTTAAGGGTGCAGCTTATACGTAGATGCGGCTAATATGCGAGAAAATACGGTATTTGGTTCCCCGAGCATTCGGGGGGATGTTAATGTCGAGCCACTGCTGTTTAAAAAGGAAACGGGCAACATACATGCAAAAAATAACTAAAATTAAGATTATAAATATTTCTAAATGGCTGTTTTTTCTTAATTTGTAGTGGAATTGTCTTCATCAGTAAGAAACGTAGCGTTTTATAGTGGAAATTGTGAAGCAGGGGGCTTATACGAGAAAAAATGTCAGATTTAACCATTTTAAGGCAATTCTAAGGGTGCGGCTTATACGCAGAGGCGGCTAATATGCGAGAAAATATGGTATTTCATGCCTCGAGCATTTGGGCGGGTGTTAATGTTGAGCCAACACTTTTTAAAAAGGAAACGGGCAATATATTTGTAAAAACAAAATAGAATCGCTCCCAAATATAGTTAAATTGTTCTGATGAGTGATTAATCAACTGCTCACATGGGGGTGAAAAAGCAAGCAAAACATTATCCATGCAAGAGAAGTTGGCACGTTGACATCGAAATGAGCTCCAGTCAGTCCTTTTGTCATTTCAATTCTTCTCCGACGTTCCCTGCGTGACGCCTTCAAAATGACTCCCATGAGATTTGCATTTGTGGGTGTGTGGGTGTGTATGTTTGCCCTTGTTGGGTTCCTCACCGCTAGCGTGGCGTCCTGCTGTGCGGCGCCGTGGTCGCACCTGCTGCACGTCTTATGGCGCACATCAGTTCACCAAAGACGCCATTGTCAGCGTCCTCGTCTCAGGCACATCAACACACACACACACACACACACACACACACCGCGTGATGAATAATTAAGTAGGCAATCGCGTGGATAAGAGGCCGGCATGCCGGAGGAGTGTTTTGCCGTCACCTTTCTGTCAAACACGTTTGGATTAAACGTGTGTGTGTGAATGTGTTTCCACGGCGATACGCTCGGCTTCATGTCGAGCATTGGCTTGTTTTTTTGTGGGAGGGGCTAAAACAATCAGCTTTGGTTTAGCGTGGAAAATCAGGTAGTGATGGAAGGCATTTTTTGTATTGGTTGTATCTGGTTTTTAAATTTGGATTATTTGGTGTAGAATGTTCTGTGAGGTTTAAATCGGGGGATTCAGTCATTTGAGAGGTGATGTTAAATATACTGCTTGCTCTTATTAAAAAACATCTTCCACATTTGAGCATTTTCAAATTTGTGTTTAGGTCGTGGAGTGTTAAGAGCGTCTATCTGTTTTTTTTGCATGTAATTGAAGAATGTCGTCAGCGTGTAATGGCAGACGCTGTTCTCGTGGCTGTCGGGCCGCTGGGACCCATTAAGGGGCCATTTTTTGTAATTTTTTTTATGACATTGTGGATTATGGATGCTTTGTGCACGCGGCCTCATCTGAGGTCATAAACGTCGGCCCAGTCAGCAAACTCCACTCGTTATGAGACATTTAAATGTAATTATTTATTGATAACTCTTGTGATGTATTGCTTGGGCCGTGCGACGACCTTTCGGTCGATGACGTGGCTCAGGTAAGTAAGCCATATCTGCTGTCGAATGCGTCTTCTGTCGTCTTATTTTATCCTCAGGACAGATTTTTGTCCTGGAAAAAAAGATTGTAATCATTAGTGCATTGTAGTTGTAGTAGTAATAGTAGTACATTGTTGTTGTAGTAGTAGTACATTGTTGTTGTAGTAGTAGTACATTGTTGTAATAGTAGTGGTAGTACATCGTTGTAGTAGTAGTGGTAGTACATTGTTGTTGTAGTAGTAGTAGTAGTAGTGGTAGTACATTTTTGTTGTAGTAGTAGTAGTAGTGGTAGTACATTTTTGTTGTAGTAGTAGTAGTAGTGGTAGTACATTTTTGTTGTAGTAGTAGTAGTGGTAGTACATTGTTGTTGTAGTAGTGGTAGTACATTATAGTAGTAGTAGTAGATGTAGTACATTGTAGTAGTAGTAGTAGTAGATGTAGTACATTGTAGTAGTAGTAGTAGATGTAGTACATTGTAGTATTAGTAGTAGTCATTGTAGTACATTGTAGTAGTCGTTGTAGTATATTGTAGTAGTAGTAGTCGTTGTAGTATATTGTAGTAGTAGTAGTCGTTGTAGTATATTGTAGTAGTAGTAGTCGTTGTAGTATATTGTAGTAGTAGTAGTCGTTGTAGTACATTGTAGTGGTGGTAGTAGTGGTAGTAGTGGTAGTAGTGGTAGTAGTGGGAGTAGTAGTAGTAGTTGGAGTAGTAGTAGTAGTTGGAGTAGTAGTAGTAGTTGGAGTAGTAGTAGTAGTTGGAGTAGTTGGAGTAGTAGTAGTAGTAGTTGGAGTAGTAGTAGTAGTAGTAGTAGTTGGAGTAGTAGTAGTAGTAGTTGGAGTAGTAGTAGTAGTAGTAGTTGGAGTAGTAGTAGTAGTAGTAGTTGGAGTAGTAGTAGTAGTAGTTGGAGTAGTAGTAGTTGGAGTAGTAGTAGTTGGAATAGTAGTAGTAGTAGTAGTAGTAGTTGGTGTAGTGGTAGTAGTAGTACATTGTACAGAGGTTGTAGGGGGTGCTGGAGCCTATCCCATCTAACTACCGGCACCAGGTGGGGATACCCTGGCTGCCAGCCCATCGCAGAGCACGTGGAGACAAACGACAATCCTGGGATCGAACGCACGACCCTAGATCCGTCAAACCGCTGAGCTAACCACTCATCACCTAGTTAGTTTTTTTTTTTTAATATGCAAGTAGCGTAAACTTCTTGACATTTTGACTTTTGACTTTTTACAGCAAAGAGATAGAAATGACATCCCAAATTGCATCACTACTTGTCTTTAATTGATAAAGCATTTTGCCCCCCAAAAAAATCATCACTTATTTGACAAGTGTTAGCAGCACATTAGCCATAAATAGTGGCTTTCATGGGGCACGTAAAGTTTTATTGGGCTTGTGATGAGAGACTTTGAGCCAGCGCCAGCCAATGAAAGTCTGCCGCTTTCACATTGGCCGACGTCGGGATACTAAAGCCGTTGAACCGACACGCTTTATGAAAGACATTTTTGCTCACTTAAGCTTTTATTAGGTTATAGTAAGCCGTCGCCCACTTTGAGCCGCCTTCGCCCAGGAAAAGTCCTTTCGAACATCAGCCTTGGGATTCTCGGTTTGCCCAAAACAATGCTCTGTTACTCCATTTTTTTTGCCGTGACAATTCAAGTGCTGTGCATTGTTTCCTACTCTGTTATCGTTCTTTTAACGGATTCGTTTCTAACGGACAAAGGTGTTTTTAGCCCGTTTTGTTACCTGACGTGTTTCGACGTTTTACTTCTGGTAACAAAACGACCTAAAAACACTTGTTTGTTAAACACGAATCCGTTAAAACATAGACAAAAATTTTGCATATCATTTTATCGAGTTAGAAGTACCTGTCGATACGACGGTATGTGAAGGAAACGGCTCGGCTTGGAAGCGAGATGGAACGGAAACCGTGATTTACATTCCGGCGAGTAAGTTGATTATAAAATAGACGAGGTGGAAACTCAAGACATAATTAACATGATCATTGAGGGAATGGCTAATTAATTGACTTTTCCACATCTCCGATTAATAAAATAGGCAGACAGTTAAGGTCGGTGGTGTTTCTTCCTTTTCTTTTTTACCAGTAAGTATCCGGGTGCGTATTGTTTAGAAATGTTATTAAAAGCTCACAACTTTAGTAAATTTGTATGATTTTATGAAAGCGATTACAAGTGAGGTGCTTTGGTGAGAGAAGAGTCGAAGATTAGAATTTGTGTTGCCTCCGGCTCATATTTGTAGTAGTAGGAATTGTAGGAGTTGTAGGAGGAGGAGTTGTAGTAGTAGTAGTAGTAGTAGCAGTAGTACTAGTAGTAGGAATTGGAGTACTAGTAGTAGGAGTTGGAGTAGTAGTAGTAGTAGTAGTAGTCATTGGAGTAGTAGTAGTAGTTGTTGGAGTACTAGTAGTAGGAGTTGGAGTATTACTGGTGGTAGTAGTAGTAGTTGCTGTTGGAGTAGTAGTAATTGTTGTAGTAGTAGTAGTTGTAGTTGTTGTAGTAGTAGTAGTAGTAGTAGTAGTTGGAGTTGTAGTAGTAGTAGTTGGAGTAGTTGGAGTAGTAGTAGTACTCGTAGGAGTTGGAGTATTAATAGGAGTAGGAGTAGTAGTAGTACTCGTAGTAGGAGTTGGAGTAGTAGTACTCGTAGTAGGAGTTGGAGTAGTAGTACTCGTAGTAGGAGTTGGAGTAGTAGTACTCGTAGTAGGAGTTGGAGTAGTAGTACTCGTAGTAGGAGTTGGAGTAGTAGTACTCGTAGTAGGAGTTGGAGTAGTAGTACTCGTAGTAGGAGTTGGAGTAGTAGTACTCGTAGTAGGAGTATTACTAGTAGTAGGAGGAGTAGGAGTATTACTAGTAGTAGGAGGAGTAGTGGTAGTAGTCGTTGGAGTAGTAGCAGTAGTAGTATTAGTTGTAGTATATTGTAGTAGTCATTGGAGTAGTAGTAGTGTGAAATGGTGCTTGGGGCTTGTGGTAAATTCTCCAAGCTCATGTTGTTCCTGAAGAAGATTGAGCCGGTCCGCTCTGCTCTGCTTACTATTTCATCTGTCTGTGACAGGATCCGCCATTTCTACCTCAGCGCTTTCTCCGCCAAGGTGAAAGAGGCAATCAAATCAATCACACAGATATTTATCTCTCAAAGAAAAGCCGGGGACAAAAAAAAAAGAGAGCCGCACTCCGCCGGGATAGACGGCTGAGATTTTTCACCGACAAAAGCATTTTGAGCAATATATTACCCCAGCCGTTCCTTCGCTGTCATTAACCACGACAGCAGGATATTTGGGCCGGCGCTCTCGTGGTGGATCGGAGGGCGGTCCGGTTCATTACGGGTGAGCCCGGAGTGATTGGCCCGCCCGGGTAGATAAAAAGAGGGTGGCAAGTGCAACGCTTGGCTTCATCCATCAGGCACGGAGGGGGCACGTCAGCTGGCGTCGGCTGACGGATGAATCTTTCCGCGGGAATAGAGCCCTTGCACCGGCTTGTCATTACTGGGAAAACCCTTAAAGTCCACCGGGTGTAAATATAGTGTTTGTTGAAAATGGACAGATGGGGACGGCGGTTAGGGTAAATTTCGATTCGTTCATTTTTCTGAACTGTTTTTACTCAAGAATTGCAGGGGGTGCCGGAGCCTATCCCAGCTGACTGTTGGAATGGGTTGTCATTACTGGGAAAACCCTTAAAGTCCACCGGGTGTAAATATAGTGTGTTTGTTGAAAATGGACAGATGGGGACGGCGGTTAGGGTTTATTTCAATTCGTTCATTCATTTTTCTGGACCACTTACCTTCAAGGGTTGCAGAGGGTGCCGGAGCCTATCCCAGCTGAGTGTTGGAACGGGTTGTCATTTTTGGGAAAACCCTGAAAGTCAACGTGGTGTACATTAAGTGTGTTTTTTGAAAAATGGACAGATGGGGAGGGTGGTTAGGCTTAATTTCGATTCGTTCATTATTCTCACAAGGGTTGCTGGGGAAGTGGGGGCGGAGCCTATCGCACCAGGCGGTATACACCCTGACTCGGTGGCCAGCCAATCGCAGGGCATAAGTAGACAAGTTACCAATAATTCGTAGCCAGGGGCAATTTAGCATATAATCAGCCTAGCATGCATGTTTTTGAAACCGTAGTGGCCGGAGAAAACCCACGCAAGCCCAGGGAGATCTCCACACAGTGAGGACCCACCTGGGATCGAACCCAGGACCCCAGAACTGTGAGACCAAGGCGCTAACCACTTAGCCGCCCGTGCTAAATTTCAATCGAAGCACTATTTAAGAGTTTATTTGGACACTTTTACAAAGAAATCAATAACGGTTGACACCAGTAGTGATATTTTCAATCCACTATTGCCTTTTTTGAACATTTTTGCGCCATTTAAGAATATTTATACACAGTTCCCCGCACAAAAAGGGCTAATACCACTATGTCTGTTTTCCTGCTTTCCACACAGAAGCAAAATAATCGATACAAATGAAATTGGACGCCTTTTTAATTGGTCTATCAGAGACAGTTTGAGTCTATTTACCCTCTGCAGAGAAGCAGCCTCATTAGCTGCCCATGCCAGTTTTTTAACGCGGGTCTGAAACGAGATGTCGGCATGGAAAATTCCTCGCACGGGATCTTCTTAATGCCCACTCTAATTGAGATAGATATGTTTTTAATGACCACCGCCGCTTGGTTGTCGCCTGCACCGCTAATAAGGACATCCTGGCCAAAGGTTGTGCGGCTAACGCTAGTGTTTGTATTACATTTGATACCTTTGCGAGATTATTTTTCTCTTTTTTTTAATGACGACGGCGGTAATTGCGAGCGTGGGCGTCGGCACGTTCGTATCGCCGAGGGAGGGCAAAGGTATCGGCAGTTAAAAAGCCACGACACCAGGCGCTCATTTTGCTTCCCGCTGTTTGACAAAGTGCTCACCCTGCTCGTTATTGACAGAAGCGGCGGCCCAGGGGCGTTTCGGCTATTTACGAAGGGGCGCCCATTTTGCGGATTAAAAGATAAGCTTAATTAATCCTCTTAGAGTCGATAAAATTGCCCGTATTAATGTTGATGTTCCTCGCGCCAGGACAGACTGCCATCGTTATAGTACAGTTTGTCCATGATTTTTTGTCCAAAAGTTTTGCGGTTGCTGTCGTCGGTTAGCGAGGTCGATTCCCGTTGTTTTCCCTAAAACATTAAAAATTGAATATTTTACAGCGGCGTAACGAATTCCGACATTGTGTCATAACTATAGTGCTGTTCTGGAAACAGACAATGTGCAGCTCATATTTTGGGTCATAGGCTGGCCTATACCTTTGGCAATATATAGAATAAATATGTTTGTTTGGAGAAAAAACATACCTGTCAAACTCGGCCTATTGCTCCCCTTATTAATGATTACAATTCCCCTTATTAAGCGTTTAAAAATTGTACAAACAGGGCACATATTTACTCACATAGGGAGCACTTAAAAGTCTCAAATTATCTCTAAAGTGAACGGGGTGGCCAATCAGTCGGTGCACTAAATGAAAAATTCTGTAGATGTCGCTGTATGACGCTAGATTTTACAAAATGATTTTTGAACTAAAAACACAGAAAAAAATGATTAAAAAATGAAAAATATTGATTTAAAAGGGGGAAAATCAGGAAATTTAATATACATCTCTACTCTTCATTTTAATTTGATCCTAAAACTGAAAGTCAGCACTCATAATTTACTTTCCCGGGCCGCACAAAATGATCCGGCGGGCCAGATTTGGCCCCCGGGCCGCCACTTAGACACATGTGGCTTAAAGCATGACAATGTTAGCAGTCGACGATGACAGTCAGCTGGGATAGACTCCAGCACCCCCTGCGACCATAGTAAGGATAAAGCAGTTCAGAAAATGAATGATTTATTTACAGTTATATTCGTTTGTTGATATTTATGCACTTTGCATTTAATCTCATTATACTTGCATAATGACAAGAAAGTCATTTTAGACTTTCATAATCTCTAAATAATGAACTGAAAGTACGTGGTGAAGTGAAATCTGTCATTTTTTCACAATCATCCTCACCACATTGTGATTTTTCAATCCTTTGTACACCTCGTAATCCTTGTCGGTCTACTTCGGACTGTACGCTTCTTTCTCCGGGAACGTAATTGTCACCCGCACAGAAGCAATGGCCTTACAAAATATGGCTATGATCTGAGAGATGGACCGGAGCGTCGTACGAGCGTGTCACTCGGCCTCGTGTAGCTGGAGAGATATGGGGGGGTGACGGCTGCAGATCATTAGGGTCTCAGCGCTCCGCTCTGAGAATAGCCTTCAGTCAAGCATTTATCTCTGCTCACTGAAAAGTCTTTGTTCGCCCTCTGTACCACTGATGGAAGCCATTCCTTTCGCGTGTCCCAAATCAATGGAAAGAATGATTTTTGTCAGCCCGTCTCCATCCAAGCTGGAAAGAAAGAAAAAAAAAAAGTCATTTCACCGTGTCCGCCCGCCCTCCGTTATCTCACTAAATGATCCAATTTTCCTCGAAATCTTAACGTCATTACGGATGCACGTCAGGTCATTTCCCTCCTGTTGAATGTTCCGAATCACTTTAAAACTAGAAGCCCTAAATTAGCTGCGTTATCGGCCGTCTGGCGGATTCAACCGAGATAGCGACCGGTCGCTAGTCCCGCCGTTATTTTGTCGTTAAAGCAAGTTAAAGCCCAAACTCTTTCTCTAAAAATAATGT
This sequence comes from Stigmatopora argus, assembly GCF_051989625.1. Lineage (NCBI taxonomy): Eukaryota > Metazoa > Chordata > Actinopteri > Syngnathiformes > Syngnathidae > Stigmatopora > Stigmatopora argus. Next base: position 22,809,592 of record NC_135389.1, on the reverse strand, counting down.
TAATAAAAACATAAATGTCATTGGACTGACCGTTACGTGGGTCATTTCAATGTGTTTTTGGTTGTTATTTCTGCACTTTGTAGTGAAGCTTTAAATCTCATTATACTTATATAATGACAATAAAAGCATTCAATTCAATTGTAGGGTCCACAATTAATGTCGTTATATGTAAAAACAACAACACATAAATAAACAAATAAATAAACATACGAATAAATAGATGAATAAATAATCAGAAAACTAACAAACAAGTAAACAAACAAACAAATAACAATAAACAAACTAATAAATGAACTAATAAATAAACAAGTAAATAAACAAATAAATAACATAATAGACAAATAAATGAATAAACAAACGAATAAACAAATACAAATAAACTAATAAACAAATAAACAAGCTAACAAACTAATAAACAAATAAACAATCAAATAAACAAACAAACAAATGAACAAACAAATGAACAAACAAATGAACAAACAAACAAACAAATAAACAAACTAATAAACAAACTAATAAATAAATAAATTCCTGAATTGAATAAACATCAAGCTAGCTCTCACGCATTATAAATTCATAAAAAATATGTAGCCCGGTCCAAACTGTCACTGTTATAGAAAATATAACATATCTACAAGACCTGGATAATCTTAAAGATGATTTATATTCTTCCAAGGAGCTAAAGCGTTAGCCATAGCAAAATTATAACAGTCGGCAAAACTTGACAACACAAAAATAAGAAATTTGCTAACATTAAGAACAAGTCTTTTTTTAACATGTTTTTCTTTTGCTTCTTGTTATTAAACAAGGAACGAGATGAGTTCCGTTTTTTATGCGCCACTTATCATATTTTCAAAGCAACCTGTTTACATTTTAATTCACTCTAAAACCCGGTTTTATGTCCCCTTTTTCCATAACACTCAAAGCAGCCAAATAAAAAGTGCCAGAAAATGAAAATGGATGCTTTTTCTATTACTTTACCTGCACTTGTTTTGCTCTCAGCTCTAATTGAAAGCTTTTTTTTTATTTTTTATTTTCGGATTTAACAATAATGTCAATCAAACAGTCCCCTCGTGCAAGATTTCCGACTTGGCATCCCAGTCCACCTGTCCATTATTCATTTAATTTTGAAATCCATTTTGGCGAGCGGGCCGGCGACGTAGGAGGGTTTTCATTAGATATAAATGAGATTGCCGCGGGTTGCCATGGAGGACAGCCCTATCCGGGTGCGCCGTGGCACGGGCTTGGAAAACGTGGCTGGGGGGATCTGAAGGGTGAGACCGGGGACTTGATTACTTTGGGTTTTTTCCACGGCGGACCAGACCCGCGTAACGTTTGTCCGGGCGCTCTTTTCTGCGCTCGGATGGACTCTGAATGGAAGGGTGATGAGATTCTCCATTTCAAAATGAGATTGCTTTCATTTCCAAAGAGGTTGAAGCCATCTGCAAGTCACGTGATGGCAACGGACCAACAGTTTTTTGGCGAGATTTGTCGCGGTTTCCACCCGTATTTGATGGCACCCGCATAAAGAATGCATTTTGTAGATTGAACGTCAAGTAAAATGGGGTTGTGGGACGGTAAATCTTGTTCTGGCTTCTGTTTCTATGGCAATTTTGTTGCCAGCATGATGATATAGCAGTGAACCGTATTTTCTAGAGCACAGGTGTCAAAGTGGCGGCCCGGGGGCCAAATCTGGCCCGCCGCGTCATTTTGTGTGGCCCAGGAAAGTAAATCATGAGTGGCGACTTTCTGTTTTAAGATCAAAAAGTATAGATGTATATTAAATTTCCAGATTTTCCCCCTTTTAAATCAATCATTGTCATTTTTAATCATTTTTTCTGTATTTTTAGTTCAAAAATCATTTTATAAAATCTAAAAATATATTTAAAACAAGCTAAATTAAACATTGTTTTATATTTCTATAAAAAATTGAATATTCAGGGATTTTAATCCATTTATTAAAAAAAATCTAAATATTATAACTAAAATGGAAATCAAGTTGACGTTTTCCCTTACTAAGAAAAAAAAGTTCAAATAAACAGTTTTATATCGATAAAAAACTGAATATTTAGGGCTTTTGATCCAGTTCTTATAATCCAATGTATATGAGCTTTATTTCAATTTGAGACCCTACACGCTACATGGCAGCTGGCTCCGAGGACATTTAATTGTTTTTAGGACTATTGACCTGACAGATCACCAAGTTCCGGGCCAAGGACTGTTGATCTGAGTTCGCAATGAAGATCTGTGAAGGACTCTTAAATTGCTTTGACTTGGATTCCGGCAGATGGCGAAATATCGAATCAACTTCCGAAAATACTCGCAGTGTTTCAAAATACTGTCGCTCGGTTCACCTTGTATGAAAATTATTATGCTTACTTGTGCAAATTCTTACGCAGGTGTTTTTGGTTTCCGACCTGATATGCAATTGTTGTTGCAGTTGGTTTTGACCATAATTATGTTATTCGCTTATGCAATTGGATTGAATAGATAACCTTCTAATTGTTTTGATTCGAGATGAATTCGGTCCTTTAGAATGTCACGGTGGCGAGGACGAGCCAGGACGATTCTCACTTGCAAGTTTAACGCCAGAGATGTACTCGATGCCCACCTTGTATTGTTTATATTATATTTAAGTATACCTATTAATAAACCTATCAGGCTTATATGCGAGAAAATACGGAAAGTCGCGCAGACGCGAACACACATTCTGTATTTCATTACCGTGCTACTTGAACGGCAAGAAAATTGGGATTGATGTTGAAAGAGGAGGAACAAGGAGGGGAAAATAGTCCCAGGCATGAAAAGAAACCGGTACTTTGATAGAATACGACCACCCCCGAGGGACACGGAAGAAAGAGTTGGGGGAAAAATAGGGGTGGGGGGGACGACGCCAGGAAATGGAAAGTATCAAAATATGAGCTATTTGCTTTGAATTGAGTCCGGCCGACCTCGCCGATGTTCGGCGAGATAATGGCCGACCGGCGGCCACTGTTTGTTGTCCCCACCAAGCCGTGTAATTAAGCCGGATCCTTGGCGGATATGTATTAAATATTATTACTGATGCTATCACATTTCCGTGACGTACCGAGAACATTCATTTTCTGCCGTTTCTCACGAGTAGTCCTCTCGGAGAAGGTCCAAACGCTCTTTTATCCGTCAGCCAGGGGAGCGCATTAGCATAGAAAAACACAGGGTTATCTCCCACGGCTTAGTTAATTGAAGTTAATCAGAGGCGGTGTTTGGCCGTGTTGCCGTTGTTGCCGGGGTGAGTCCTTCTTTGTTCCTTTCAAACACATCCAAGGTGCCTAATTAAGCATCCTGATACTCTGACACCGAGGCCTCTCCCCAGGATCGACTTGACAGTTAATTACAGCGCCTGGCGGGGGAGGAAGTGCCGCCACGACCGCGGCGGCGGCGGCGGCGGCGGCGGCGGGCTGACGGCTTGGTTGTTGTTTGTTCGGGCTGTCTTTGATGAGCTGAAGTGAAGTCGTTCAAGGAACAGTATATGGGAATATGCCGGGAATGCCTTTTGCCTATAACACAAATGCTATATCATCCGCTTTAATAATCATTTTTATTGTCATTATACAAGGATAATGCGATTTAAGGCTTCAACACAAAGTGCACAATTAACAACAAACAGAGAGACGAATAATCAATAAATTAGTAATATATAAACAAGTAGTCAACAACATAAATAAGTACGGAAGTGCACAAAATATAAACAAACAGATAAATAAGCAATACATAATAAATAAGTAGTCAACATACATGAGTAGTCAACTAGATGAGGAGTCATCATAGATAAGTAGTAAGCATAGATTAGCAGTCAGAATAGATGAGTAGTCAGTATAGATTAGCAGTCATCATAGATAAGTAGTCAGAATAGATAAGTAGTCAGTATAGCTAAGCAGTCAGAATAGATAAGTAGTCCGAATAGATAAGTAGTCAGTATAGATTAGCAGTCATCATAGATAAGTAGTCAGTATAGATTAGCAGTCATCATAGATAAGTAGTCAGAATGGATAAATCATCATAGATTAGTCAGCATAGATAAGTAGTCAACTAGATGAGTAGTCAACTAGATGAGTAGTCAACTAGATGAGTAGTCAACTAGATGAGTAGTCCTCATAGATGAGTAGTCCTCATAGATGAGTAGTCCTCATAGATGAGTAGTCCTCATAGATGAGTAGTCCTCATAGATGAGTAGTCCTCATAGATGAGTAGTCCTCATAGATGAGTAGTCCTCATAGATGAGTAGTCCTCATAGATGAGTAGTCCTCATAGATGAGTAGTCCTCATAGATGAGTAGTCCTCATAGATGAGTAGTCCTCATAGATTAGTAGTCATCATAGATTAGTAGTCATCATAGATAAGTAGTCAACTAGATGAGTAGTCAGAATAGATAAATCATCATGGATTAGTCAGCATAGATAAGTAGTCAGCATAGATTAGTCAACTAGATGAGTAGTCAACATAGATTAGTCATCATAGATTAGTCATCATAGATTAGTCATCATAGATTAGTCATCATAGATTAGTCATCATAGATTAGTCATCATAGATTAGTCATCATAGATTAGTCATCATAGATAAGTAGTCATCATAGATAAGTAGTCATCATAGATAAGTAGTCATCATAGATAAGTAGTCATCATAGATAAGTAGTCATCATAGATTAGTGGTCCTCATAGATGAGTAGTCATTATGAATTAGTAGAGATCACTTGATTATTGAACAATAAAATTAGCATTCTGAGTGCTTTAATCCATATAACCTGCACATTTTTGGAATGTCACATTCGAGCCGCAAACCTCAGAAATATGAGGCAAACGACCTAACCGCCTGGACAGCGTTCTGCCAAAGAATTGAATTGGAACGTCGAGACGGAATATTGCTGCTACATCTCCAAATAATACTTTGGGTCTTTACCTACCCCGTAATAGTGGCCATTGAAGTGGTCGTAATTTATATCCATGACAGTCTATCAAATTAGGCGTTCTGGCCAATTATCACGATGCATCGATGCGTGTCAGGTTTTTCTTCCTTTGCCATTTTATGCCTAAACAAGAGGGTGACTCAAGACTACCCCTCTGGTTAATTGCCTCGGAAAAATATTGCATGTCGACAATGGCTTTTGGAGCAATTCGTTTTTGTTTTGTTTTGTCAAAAATGGAATTTATGCGCCTTTGATACTTGCTTTCAAACAATTCTTTGACATTGCCAATGATCCAACAGAATTTCTTGAGAGTCCCAGTCCAAGAATTGAAACTGGTTATATACAGATGTCAGAAGTAGCAAAAAATAAATACCGTATTTTCTCGCATATATGCCGTATTTGTCGTTAAAAACAATGAAGATTGAATCGAGGGTACGGCTTATATGCGCACAAATTAGACTTGATATGCACGAAACGCCATAACGCAAGACAAGGCGGCCGATATGGTCTTTTATTTCAAAATAGAGAAAAGATGAACAGATAAAATGCTAAACAACAATTTATTTATTCATACAGTATCTCAGAAATACCACGTGCGATGATTTTTCCGTCAAAGTAACAAATTCGTACTCCCTATTAAAACCATGAATATGCAGGTGAAAATTGCGAATCAGGGGGCGTCTTATACGAGAGAAATCGTAAAATTCAACGATTTTAAGGCAATTTAAAGGGTACGCCATATATGCGGAGGAGGCTAATATGCAAGAAAATACGGCAAGTGATTCTCTTAAAAGGCCTCAAAAGACGGCTTAAGGGGGATGCGCTTCACATTAGCATGTGTTTATGCTGAGAAATGGATGACTATGACCACATTTACGCTGGTAATTAAGTATTATGCGCGTAGATCATTTTAGCCAAACTGCCATTTGTCTTTTATGATGCTTTATAAAGCCTTTATGATGACATTTAGCAACAAATGCCATACAATGGCATTACTTTCCAGAATGTCATCATCACATTTATGAATAAAAGCTTTATGATGAGCATAAAATCTGTCTGTTAGGTGCAGACAACATGCTTCCGAGGGATAATTAACGAACGCTCGTTCAGAAAGTTTTACTTGGAAACGTATACAGTACGTAGAAGACAATCATCAGATCAGGAGTACAGAATATAATGTTAAGGGTTTGAGTAGATGTGGTGCAAATGGAAATAAAATATTAAGATCTTTGAGGCATTGGCGAATTACCGTATTTTCTCGCATATATGCCGTATTTGTTGCTAAAAAAATGATGACTTTATCGAGGGTACGGCTTAAATGCGCACAAATTAGGCAATGCAAAATGCCATGATGAAAGACAATGCGGACAATATGGTCATTTATTTCAAAATAGAGAAATGGATAAAAGGCTAAACTACCATATTTTCACGACTATAAGGCACATAAAAGTCTTAAATGTTCTCATCAATCATTGTCATTTTTAAACCATTTTTTCTGTGTTTTTAGTTCAAAAATCATTTTGTAAAATCTAAAATATATTTTAAAAAAAATCTAAAATCAACATTGTTTTAAATCTATAAAGAACTGAATATTCAGGGCTTTTAATCCAGTTCTTTTAATCCATTTATAATTGTAAAAAAACAACTAAATATTATATCTAAAATAATCCGGCCCACATGAAATCGAGTTGACGTTAACGCGGCCCGCGAACCAACCCGAGTCTGACACCCCTGAGTTAAAACGATGGATTTGTGATGGATGTTGCTATCTTTACGCATTTCTTTCCAATCAAATATAGCCATTTCGGGTTTTTACAAGTCTACGGGTCACGATTCCCCGAGAGTTTGTCGAGGAGATGATGTTTAAAGAAAATAAAAATAAACGGCCGCATGCCTAATAAAGCAGAGACGGCAGGTTTTTTTTATCATCCCGCATTAGATCTGCCGGCCACCGACGAGAGCCAATGGTGCAAAAAATCAACAGGAAACAGGCGCCATATGCGCCGTCTTCAGGCGAGATGTTTACGAGGCCTAAGATGAGGATACGGTAAATCTCCGCTTGTAATCAGGGCCGTTGCCGTCGGTCGCGCATAAGACCACTTGGGAGTTATGCCCCTTATATCGCTCGCTTGTCATCCTTTTCGTTCACCGGAGAACGCTAGGCTATCAGCGGCAACCTTGCCACGGCGCCCCGGTTCCAGGTGGAAGTGATAGATACTCACTCGGCCTTTTTTTTGCTAGAAGAAAAGCCGTATTGATTCATGGGCCAATAACTACAGACACAAGCGCTTTTGCTTGGCTGACTCCGCCCTCTCCATTTAGTCGCCCCGAACCGGTCCAATCCCGATCGGGCGACCGGTGCCAGGCAGAAAACGACAAAACGGTCGAGGCTAGCAGAACGAATAGCCTCTGACGGCGAAACGAACAGATGGTCGTTCTATCCGAGCCTTCGGGACGCACCGCGTATTAAATATCGATCATAACAATTGTAGAATGGAGTCATTATTTTCCTTTGCGCGCCATTATAGAAGTGGTTGACATAGCACGGCCACTTGAAGAACATTTTGGATTGCTATCATAAGTCACCGTTGAAAACAAAAGAATATCTGCGCCACCTGATGGCCCTTTTGGTCTTTTCATTAAAATCTATTGATTTTTTTTGTGGTGGGGTGCTTCGGTTTGACGGACAATGTTGCATCACAACTTGTCCTTGGCGCCATTTCTTGCTCTTTCTTGATTGTCATAACAGTTAAAAAAGTGAATACAGACGCTCCCCTACTTACGAACGAGTTAGGTTCCGAGCGATTGTTCATAAGTTGAATTTGTTAGTAAGTTGATTCAGTGCTATATTTTGTATTATAATTTATGTTTAAGGCCGATATAAGTATATTGAAGGTTTATATAAGTGCATTTGTATGTTTAAGGCTTGTATAAGTAACACGCATTGGTTTGTACTGAAAAAAAAACATTTAATAAAATGGAGAGAATATGTACAGTACTGTAGAGAGAGATTTATGTATTAGAAACTGGCCAAAAGAAACGACCTAATGACAATTGCACAGTTTTCTTCTTTTATTCATCATAAATGATGCGGTAGCACTGTATGGCATCATTCAATTGATTTGCAAACTTTGTGCAACGTTCAATATTTGGGTCCTGCTGCTCGATCTTTCTGTTTATAAATGGTACTGACGGTCGAACGATGTGCAACACTCACCACTCTTACGCGCATCAAGCTTCGTTATTATTGCCACTTGTTTCAAATGAAATGGCTTGCCTCTTCCTTGCAACTCCCTCAATAGAAGCCTTTCGCTTTTTACCAACCATATTCAATATTGGATGCATGAGATATTTAATGATACAAATGAAAAAGGTTCTTTGCACACTGGAGATACATTCACGCGCTTCCGCATTGCAACGAAGAAGAAGGTAGATGCTGGGTGAGCTGAGCTCTCACAGCGCCAGGCGTTGGTATTAGCGGCGGAAAGAAGTACTACTCCGAAAAAGGCGAAATACAAAATTGGACTTGCGAACTTTTTTGGACTTAAACGCAATTTGCAGACATGTTCGTATGTACCGTTGTTCGTAAGTTGAATGTTCGTAAGTAGGGGAGCATCTGTACAGACGCTCCCCTACTTACGAACGAGTTAGGTTCCGAGCGATTGTTCATAAGTTGAATTTGTTTGTAAGTTGATTCAGTGCTATATTTTGTATTATAATTTATGTTTAAGGCCTATATAAGTATATTGAAGGTTGATATAAGTGCATTTGTATGTTTAAGGCTTGTATAAGTCACACGCATTGGTTTGTACTGAAAAAAACATTTAATAAAATGGAGAGAATATGTACAGTACTGGGCATGAATAAATAAAATTCTTTATTTTCCAGTCCAATTTGGCTTAATGCAATTAATTACTTGACATTATCTAAAGCGGGCCGAGGCAACGTCTGCGGTCGTTTTCCAATCGAATTACATCTAAGCCCAAGCTAGCTTTAGCGCAGCGGGAGCGCGGCCAATCACATTTGTGTGAGAAATGAGACGGGCCATATTTTCAATTACATTTGGGCATAAAGGGATTGTTAATCCTGTCCCCCTTCGCCGCCAGAAGCTGTTAATGAATTTTCTTCTCCTTTGAGATGAGCCATGCCGCTCGCCCGACGATTTTTCTTTGTCTGGTCTGTCGGATTTTGTGACGTGGCAAAAATCTACTGACGGCTAGGTTAAATAAGCGCTTTGTTTGTTTGTTTGTTGATGCGCAAAGTTACGCGGGATGATGTTGATCTGCTTTGGCTTTTGCCCGGTTTTACGACTTGGTGGGTTGCAGGTGTTTTGGATCGGTGGTCTGGGATTTGTTTCAATTTCCAGTCTGTAGACTTCATTTTGCTGTATTTTAATTGCCTTGAGTCATCAATTCCGGGTTTGAGTAACATGAAGTCACGACATGAAGTCACGGGCTGTTAAACTATTTTTTGTGGCCGTTTCTATATCAGGAAAAAGTTATCCTAGCCTGTCTTAATCTGACAGTTCAACTGACTTTAGCCTAGCCAAACTCCGCCTCCAGATCTGTCGTAACGCGTACAGCAAGGGTGTCAAATTCGGGTTGGTTCGCTGGCCGCATGAACGTCAACTCCATTTCATGTGGGCTGGAACATTTTAGATCTAATATTTAGATTTTTTTTTTATATTGGATTTGAAAAACTGGATCAAAAGCCCTAAATAGTCCATTTTTATAGATCTAAAGCAGTGTTTATTTGAGCTGTTTTGTCTTTGTAAGGGCTTTTAATCCAGTTCTTTTAATCCATTTATAAAAAAAATATATCTAAATATTCTATCTAAAATGGTCCGGCCCACATAAAATCGAGTTGACGTTAACGCGGCCCGCGAACCAACCCGGGTCCGACACCCTTGATTTAGCCGATTCAGGACACCCCAATGACACAAACAAATACTCACACAAACACACTGGGTTCGATTCCTCATCACGATTATTCCCGACTTTTCTTCTGAATGAAGCGTAGACGTCGTGATTGGCATCTCTGTAATACGTTGTTTTCAAAACCGCCAGTCTTCTTTTCCCGGCGGCTGTATAGCTGATGTGTGTGACCATGTGTGTGTGTGTGGGAGGGTTGGTTGGGTCCCTAGGACGTTGTGAATACACACAAATGCATGGCGAGGTGACACGGTCACCGTCATTAGACCTTCACAGGCATGTGGCGGCGCCCGTCGCCTGACGTGATCCTTCACCTCACACGCGACAGTCGGCCATTTAACGCGGAATTTATGCCGCCCGTGGCCTTTATCAATGCATTCCGCCTCATGAAAAGCGGGTGTTGCGAGAGAGGATGTCACTCGGGGTCCCAGCTTTTGATTTGTGTCATTGCTTTTACTCATCTGGACGCTCTAATGACACGTTGAGATTCGGAGGAGACGACGGTTCGTTAAGTGATGCAAATGCTTGAATTATATTACAAGATATGTATCCATCCATCCGTATGTCCTTGTCGTTCAGATTAGCTTAACGCGCAAAAATTCTATACGTTTTTGACTGGTTCGTTTGTAACAGACAATGGTGTTTTTTTTTTTAGGTTTAGTCACATGACATGTTTCGGTGTTTTTTTAGAGGAAAAAAAACACCAAAAAACAAAACACATGTTTCGGCGTTTTTTTTTTTTTTTTTGAAAAAAAAAAAAAAAAAAAAAAAAAAAGTCTGTTATAAACGAACCAGTCAAAACATAGACAACAAGATAGAATGAACATAGTACGACTATAAAATTACACGTTTTGACTGGTTCGTTTGCCCGCTTACCCTTAAATACTCATAATGACTAGAATACGACCGTAATTAACTTAAAGTATCCCCCCCAAAACTGATCATCCAAAACATTCCTCCATTTTTTTGGCCTTCAAATCGAATTTGATAAATCTCTCCCCTGACGTTTTCACAATCCTTCCATTGTCCGAAAGCTCCCCGCCGCCATCCATAAAGTCCAATTTTTGACAGATCGGCAACTTTTTATTGACCCCACAAATGTTATTTACAACAGTAATATGGAGCTCTGCATGCTACTAATCTGGCCGGCTGACAGAAAGCCACAAAGCGCTCATCACCAGGAATGAGTCTCTAGCCCAAAGTCACCAGGTGGGAAAAAGGAAAAGAACGACCCTTTGTGGACTCCACTCATAATCATCCGTATTAATTCTGTGGGCGCCGTTCACATACACACCCCAAAAAACCACCATATCTGTCCACAGTGACCTATTGTTTTCATAAGCTAGGGGTGTGTCCAAGAGTCCGCCGTCTTCTCTTGAAAGCAAAAGACTGGAACCAGGACGTGAAATTTATGGCTGGTCCTCAATCAGCCTTGAGGAAATCCAATTTCCTTTGGCGGTAATTGAAATTGATGCTGTTTGCTCTGTTTGAACTGTCCAATTTGTTAATGAAGTCTTCAAAGCGGACTTTCGAAATCCCGGAACAAACTTGGTCCTGTCCTCAATCGTCCAACTTAAAAACTAAGCCAAAATGGCTTCATTTTGACTTTGGCTTAAGTATTTTTCCCGTATTTTATACGTTTTTTGATCATTTCAAGTTGTGAATGCCGTATAACAACTTTTGTATGGGAATTTCTTTTTAAATACCGCCTTTACTCACAGATAAGCCATTTTTCTCGGACAAAAAAATGACTGAATTGAGGGTGCGGCTTATATGCGCATAAAAACACGACATACACGGAACTGCAAGTTGACGGCACTGTGACACGATGACGCCATGACGCAATGGCACGTGAAGTCATGACGCATTGTCACCGTGACGTCATGACGCATTGTCACCGTGACGTCATGACGCATTGTCACCGTGACGTCATGACGCATTGTCACCGTGACGTCATGACGCATTGTCACCGTGACGTCATGACGCATTGTCACCGTGACGTCATGACGCGTTGTCACCGTGACGTCATGACGCGTTGTCACCGTGACGCCATGACGCATTGTCACCGTGACGTCATGATGCATTGTCACCATGACGTCATGACGCATTGTCACCGTGACGTGATGACGCGTTGTCACCGTGACGTGATGACTCATTGTCACCGTGACGTCATGACGCATTGTCACCGTGACGTCATGACGCATTGTCACCGTGACGTCATGACGCAAGCGAATGTGGCCGATACGGTTTCAAAATATAGAAAAAAATGAACAGATAAAACGCTAAACAAAATTTATTTGGACGTCTTTGAATGAAATTCAAGAAAAAAACCTACATATCTTGCATAAAATGTGGAAAAACTCACGTTCCCGTCACTGCCTGCTCGGGGCACGGCCATCTTACTTAGCGCAAAACTAAAAACGGCAGGGAAACCGACCACTGCATCAAAGTGAGTGTTGTGCTAATTTACAGTGAACCCCTGCATTTTCATTGTTCCACATTTTGGAGGCGGAGCTTTTATTCAAAAACAGCCAACTTTTGATTGACGCCAAGGAATTGTTTGGCGTTTAGCAATAGCGACGGCGGTCCGTCTTGATAAACCAACCCTCTCAAAGAACTTGAGGGCGCCGTGTACGAGTAGCAATTGACACACCCCTTGACTCGTCACAGCATGAAGAAGCTCCATAACGTCAGCTCTTCTGGTCTTCTTTATCCTCCTGCTCTTTGCCTTCACAGTGGCGCCATTGTAAAACCCCTGCATGATTGAGGATAAAAAAAAATTCAATATGGCTCTTCTCGCGCTCCAGATGACCAATAGAGCGTCAGCCATGGTTTTTATCGCCGTGAATGACTTGTAAAAGACGTTATATGAACTCTAAGCACAGCTGCTCATCTACAGAATGTGTAATTTGCTCTCATCCCGTTTTACAAGTCCACACACACGATGATTTGCCTGCCTTTGGAACTGTTTCACTCTTTGACATTTATCAGTTCTAGACCACATTAGGTGCTTTTAAAAGATGGGAAAAAATTACTTCACGGCCCACGCTACCGAGTAATTACTCTGGATTATCTTCCATAAAATATATTCGAACATGGAAATTGGATCAAGTGATGCATCTCTTGCGACCGATGTGTATCTATGGTTTTTTTTCTTCATTAGTAACGATGTTAGATTAGTTTTAAAGATGGCGTTGGGGCGGGAGTCTGAGCACGGCGCCGCTGGTGGGATGGTCTGGGTTCGATTCTCTGGGGTCTAGGTTGTGTAAGGAAGGTAGAATTCGGGGTAGAATTTTTGTACCAAATCCAACGGGCGATTGGACGGTTTTACCGGAGTAACCGCGTTATCCTCACAAGGGTTGCGGTGGGTGCTGGAGCCAATCCCAGCTAACTACGAGCACAAGGCAGGTAGCAAAGGACAACCAATCATAGCTAGGATTAGGAGAATTAGTGTGTTCAACCAGCTAGTCTAGCGTGCATGTTTTGAGCCTGTGGGAGGAACCTGGAGCACCCAGAAAAAAACCCACGCAAGCCTGGGGAGAACATGCTAACTCTACAACCACATGTGTCAAAGTGGTGGCCCGGGGGGCCAAATCTGGCCCGCCACATCATTTTGTGTGGCCCGGGAAAGTAAATCATGAGTGCCGACTTTCTGTTTTAGGATCAAATTAAAATGAAGAGTATAGATGTACATTCAATTTCCTGATTTTCCCCCTTTTAAATAAATCATTGTAATTTTTTAATCCATTTTTTCTGTTTTTAGTTCAAAAATCATTTTGTAAAATCTAAAAATAGATTTTAAAAAAGCTAAAATAAACTTGTTTTAGATCTATAAAAATGGAATGTTCAAGGCTTTTAATCCAGTTCTTTTAATAAAAAAAAACAACTAAATATTATATCAAAAATGGTCCGGCCCACATGAAATCGAGTTGACGTTAACGCGACCCGCGAACCAACCCGAGTCTGACACCCCTGCTCGACACAGTGACGACCCACGGCTTATATGCGAGAAAATACGGTACTAGATATGAAAAGTTTTTTTCTTTTTTGCTTTAATTGCTCTTGTAGTGCACTGCTCTTCCCAAAATGTTGTCTTGTATTTCTTGTTCCATCCAGTTTTGCAAAGAAACGAATGCATTTTACGAGTCGGTCGTAATTTCGACGTGGCTTCTGCATGCGTTCCGCCGTCGTGTCGTTTCTACGGCCGAATGTGTTGGCGCGCGCTACTTTGGCTGTAACATCTGGCACCCGCGTGATTGGTGCGTCGAGCCCTCCGGCCTTTTCGTAGGTGATAGATGACACCTATCAGCACCTGTCAGCGGGGACCCCGACCGGCCAAGTCGCCGGCCAATCCGAAGCCGCCTCTCCTCCATCTTGACTCCCCTCATTTTGTTTTCTTTTTTTTTTACTGCGGCGCAAGATGGAGTGATAGCGGGAGTGCAGCGAGAGAAACTCGTTTGCCTTTTATGGATAGCGTGCGGCACATTTCGACACGGAGAATCGTAAGATATTGTAAAGCAGAACGTCCCGGGAGAGACGCTTCTGATGGCTGTTGAATAAGATTTCTTTTCAGGCGCTTGCAATTTGAGTTTTTACGGTCTTCTGTTGGTTTTGATAATGAATTGATATATTATTTTTATAGTGTTATATTGTTCCTTAAACATAGCACATAACCTAAAACAACTCGGGCTGATGTAGCACCATCTTGACATCATTTACAAAGTAAATATCGTAGCATAAAATTGCCCAAGGCGACGAATCGGCTTCGTTCCTGGTGGAGCCAATCCCAACTGACCACTGGGACCAGGAGGGGGGACATCCTGAATCGGTGGCCAGCCAATCACAGGGCACAATGACAAAAACAATCATTTAGACTCATGCTAGGGATAATTGAGCATACAGTTAGCCTGGATAGCATACCGTTAGCCTAGGTAGCATGTTTATGGAATGTGGGAGGAAACCGGAGTACCCGGAGGAAACCAAAATTGTGAATCAGGGGGCGTCTTATATGACAGAAGTTGTAAAATTCAACGATTTTAAGGCAATTTTAAGGGTGCGGCTTATACGTGGAGGCGGCTAAAATACAGTAGTAGTATATGTATGGTGTTTTTTTCTTCAGGAACTCCGCCTCCTTCCATCAAACTCACCCACCACTTGCACCAACTAACTCACTTATACGAAAGAAATTGTAAAATTCAACGATTTTAAGGCATTTTTAAGGGTGCGGCTTATAGGTGGAGGTGGCTAAAATACAGTTGTATGTTTTTTTCATGAACTCCGCCTCCTTCCATCAGACTTACCCACTACTTGCACCAACTAACTCACTTATACGTGAGAAATTGTAAAATTCAACCATTTTAAGGCCATTTTAAGGGTACGGCTTATACGCAGAGGTGGCTTATACGAGAGAATTTGTAAAATTCAACCGTTTTAAGGCCATTTTAAGGGTGCGGCTTATACGTGGAGGCGACTAAAATACAGTAGTGCTATATGTATGGTGTTTTTTCTTCAGGGACTCCGCCTCCTTCCATCAGACTTACCCACCACTTGCATCAACTAACTCACTTATACGAGATAAATTGTAAAATGCAACCATTTTAAGGCAGTTTTAAGGGTGCGCCTTATACGTGGATGCAGCTAATATGTAAGCAAATCTAGCCTTGATTGTCAGTAAGGCCTGTATACAGTTGGGGAATTGTTCCCAATCTTGCGCAACGAGAATAATCGGATCTGCGTGGCAAAATGTTGTCTCAGGGCCACGTTAGTTTTCTCTTTTTGTCCGAGAATAATTGATGGATGAGTCCGCTACGGGACGTTGACAGGTCGGTCGCCTGGCCTTTCCCCTCTGCTGGCTCAACCCTCACATGTGTGAAATAGCCAATTACGCCAACGCCCATTCAAGGTAATAATAGGCCGATGAGCAAATAGCCAGCGTGGGACGTCGGCGCATCCCGGTCGGAGTAGAAAGACGAATAAAACGCTTCGATCGGGCGCGAGTCGGACTTGATACGTTTGACGGGAATGAGGTCAGTTCGGTGTTTTTTCTTCTTCTTCTTCGAAACGTGTTATTCCTTTCTTCTATTGACTTAAACTTTATGATCCAGGCCGCACTCGTGTTATACAGGAGCTAATTTGCCGAAATAAATCCCCCCTTTTAGGGGGTTGTTAAATGGCTAATGGAAACGGCAGCGGGAGGTTTGCGCACTCTTGGGGAAGCATTAAAAGCGGCTTTTGCCCGGGAATGGAAAGTTACAGGCTCTGAGCTGTGAGCTAACGCCGCGCAGTCACGGGCTATCGACACCACAATCCATCTTTATAACGGACAGCCTACCAGTGCAATCTGTTTTCTGAAATGGTCTTATCAAAACCCAAAAATATGAATATATGCAAGAGTTGCGGGCCATGGGCGGGGGTGAAGGATCGCAGGTAGGAGGGGCCCGTTCCGTAATTGGACGGGTTATTTCTGTCTTGGACATCTCGGAGCTGTGTGGTAGCCATATTTCTTGCTATATGCCCCTCCCCCTTTCAATTCTGGCAGCGGAATGACTTCGCATGTGGTTTCCGTGACATTGTTTCTCAATACGAATGCGAGTTATGACATTGGAATTGGAAAAGTAACATTGGGATATTGGAATTGGATGTTCCAAGATTGTTATGTGGCTTCTTCCCAGTTTCCCATGTGCCTTCTCAAACTGGGAAATTGGCCACTTCCACGGATTACCAGTAGATAACTAGATTATACATTTAAATCTCGTATTAGCAATCGTTTATTCATTTATATTTTTAATTAATGTATTGACAGGGGGCTGACGTGGATCAATGTACCGTATTTTCTCGCATATAAGCCGCGTCCACGTATAAGCCGTAACCTTAAAATTGCCTTAAAATCGTTGTTTTCTTTTCTTTTTATAATTTCTCTTGTAGAAAAAAATTACAATGATTTTTGTTTATTTGCTCTTGTAGAGATATTAAACAAAACCAAATTAAAAAAAACTATTTTCTCGAATATTAGCCGCCTCCGCATATAAGCCGAACCCTTAAAATTGCCCTTAAATCTTTGCCTAAACGTCAAAATAAATTTTCTTTAACGTTTGATATATTTATCTTTTCTCTAGTTTGAAATAAATGACCATCGGCCGCATTGTCTTGCGTTATTTCGTCTTTGTCAGTTTCGTGCATGTCAAGTCTAATATGTGCGCATATAAGCCGTACACTTGAATCAGACTTAACATTTTTAGCACAAAAAATTACACAGAAAATACGTTAGTCCCTGTCCTAATAAATGTGATCATTTTCATTGAGCTTATTTTTAATAAACTACCCCAAAGTTTTTTCATATCCACATTTTCTTTCATCATGACTTTACTATTGCCCTCGAGACCAAGTATGGCATGTTCCAATTTACCGGTTGCCGTAGGAACAAAATTGTGTCGTAAATGTGGCACCCCTTATATCCCCCCCCCCGCGGTAAAAAATGTAATAGCGGCCCTTGAACCTTGTTGCGTAAATCTGGCCTCCCAAGCATCCTCACCTTCCATCCTTCCATTCATCCATCTCTCCGTCCATCATTCATCTTCAGACTCTCCCATTCACTTTCCTCGCTCCACTCACTCTCATCTATCGTCTTCTCCCACCACTAAGCCCCGCCCCCCCACTCAAAGCCCCTTTCAATCTTGCCCTTTCCCCACAAAATCTAAGCGAAAGATATTCCAAAGAGCCTGAAAACAAACACTGATTGGACACTGATTGCACTTCAATGTAACCAAAGCCATTCTCGGCACGCCGATTCGATTCCAACGTGCGTATTCCGGCGTGGCGACCCATCGTTTCATTACTTTGGCCGTCTCTGGAGTCTTGGACTTCATTTCCCATGAGCACACGCTCTTGCGAGCTGACACCACCTCTTATGTCCATTTATGAGTTGAGAACCTGCCTCGCCTGCCCTAGACATGGTTTAAACACGGGATTCTACTGTGTATTGAACACACACACACATTTTTCCACACTCCAGACAATGGTGATGGATCGCCTCTCATCCATCAGGGCGCTGGAGTCGTGCAGCTCTCGGACCACGTCAAAAACGCGTTAGATGTTGAAATGGCCATAACTACCGTATTTTCTCGCATATTAGCCGACTCCGCGTAAAAGCCGTACCCTTAAAATTGCCTTAAAATGGTGGAATTTTACAATTTCCCTCGTATAAGCCGCCCCCTGATTGACAATTTTCACCTCCATATTCATGGTTTTAATAGGGAGTGCAAATTTGTTACTTTGAAGGGAAAATTGCAAGAAAATTAGTTTTTCTGAGATTCTGTATGAATCGAAAGCATCGTTTGATGTTGCCTGCACATAGACAAATTCATAAAGGAAGTCATGTAAGCAGTACAACCAGTAAGTGTGTCCGTAGCGGTCACGTTTTTGAGTTTTTTTCACATTTTATGCAAGATACTGTTCATAGACGTCAAAAAATAATTTTGTTTAGCGTTTTATCTGTTTATCTTTGATCTATTTTGAAATAAATGACCGTATCGTCCGCATTATCTTGCATTGTTTCGTCTTTGTCACCTTGCAGTTTCGTATATGCCAAGTCTAATTTGTGCGCATATAAGCCGTACCGTTAATTTTTTTGCGAAAAATATGGTGTATATGCGATAATATATAAGTTTGTTTTTAAAGTACTGTGGCTCAAATGATGATTGTTTTTTGAAGAAAAATCTGTTTCACGAGCATAAATTTGACCTTTTACAAACATGAAGTTGGAAATCGATTAAAATAAATAATAAAATATTCCAACAATAAATTTCTGAATCACGCAATATTCCATGAACATATGTTTTGATATATTGAGCAGATCGGACTGCAAAATTGTTATTGATAGCACCATGTTTCAGTCATTTTGTACGAGAAATGAAAAGATGAAATTGTTAATCAACCTACAAAAACAGAGTTAAGGTAGTTATTGAATGCCAAAGATCAGTCATAGATCATTTTAATTTTGCTCTTTTTCAATCCGATATGTATTTTTTCTAGTGTATTAAAGGTGTAGTGTCGTATAAAGAGATAGAAGGTAAGAAATATATCAACGTGTAATATAGGTTTTCCAATAGCATTTGTTTTTTTTGTGTTTCCTATCGGAAAATGGTTTCTAGATCCGATTCCCATTTCGAATTGGACTGGATTTGACCTCAGAGGTTCAACTCTTAGGTTTATTACTCCTACCGTCCTAAATCCATGCAAAATGTTTGACTTGCCGTTTAGATCCCCAACACAAGCTTGCGTTTGAAAGTAAAGATAATGAAATTAGCTCCAAATAGCCGAGGGGCCCATTCGGATCCATTAGATGGATTTCCATTACATTTCCCTCAGGGTGACTTTTAATAGCTTGGGTGATTCCTTATGTTTTCATGGAGTCCCATTTCACTTTTTTGTCATTTCAAAAAGTCTTTAAGGACCTGCAAAGGTCACACAAACCCATCAGTGCAAATAGTTTTCACATCGTGACGGAAGTACATTTTGTAGCTCTGCTTACAGACGTATGTAGCGTAGAAAATCGTAGTTTAATTCCCTGCTTGATTTATCAATTTGCTCACCTATAATGAAATGAACAGCCTCTTGTGTAGGGTTGGTGATTGTGAGTAGAAATTATCCATGAAATGTGGGAAAAAAATACTACGAATTGTATTCCCAAGCCAAACACATTTGGCATTTAATCACTTGTTGGCTAGCGAAGCGATGAGGCGTTTCTTGGAGGCGGTCGTCAGATTTGTACGCGGCTCAGGAGGGATTTTGGGCCTGGCTAAATCCTTCCATGTTTACGTGTTAGCTAGCAGTTGGACTCTTCAGATCCTTGGAGAGGTTTTCTTCTCTACTTTGAGCTCAAGAAAACGAACTTGGCCACTCCAAGATGGCGTGTGGAATATTTGTTTCTTCTGCCAAACCTTTGCTTCCCAATTACAAAACAAGGACTCCAAAACAAACATGGCCGGCCTTAAGTTGCCAACATTGGTCAAGTTGGTATTGCAGTTATTGTCGTCATATTCTGGGAAGTCTAAATGTGACCACGTAATTACATTCAGTTGCTGAGTTAAATTACGTGATTATTGATTTGACATGATTTACATTTTGTTTCGGTTGATTTAATTTGGGATAACTTGTTTCATATTTTATTAGTTCTGTTTATGTATGGGTTTTTTTCTGTTGACGAAAAAATCAGGTTTCCATATTGACTCTGATTAATTTTATTATTTATAATTTTTTGAGTTTTTTATTCACGATTTTCTTGTCATTTGCTGTTTTTATTGAATTCTTAGCTAGCTGGGCGACCTGGCAAATGATTGGTTATTCTGTTAGCCTCACGGTTCTGTAGTCTTGGGTTCAAATTCATGTCGGTCCACCTGTGTGGCGTTTGCATTTTCTGCCTGGGGCGCCGTGGGTTTTTTCGGGGTAGTCTGGTTTCCTCCCACATTCCGAAAACATGCATGCTAGGCTAATTGGACACTCTAAATGGCCACTAGCTATGAGTTGTCTGTCTCCTTGTGCCATGCGATCCGTTGGACACGATTCAGGGTTTCCCAAAGTCAGCTGGGATAGGCTCCAGCACCCCCCGTGTCCCTTGTGAGGATAAGCGATTCAGAAATGAATGTTAGCTAGCTCTCATGTTCATTTCATTTTCAACACCGTTTATCCTTGTCAAGGTCGTGGGGTGCTGGAGCCTATTCCAACAGACTACCATTTAGACTGGTCGCTAGTCAGTCGTAGGGCACGCACAGATGGACAACCATTCGCAGTCAGAAGCAAATCGCCACCAAGTGGGAATCGATCCCCCGCCAAAGTCAGGTGAAAGAACCACCCAACCATCGGATGTGTTAGCTAGCCGTGTATCGCAATTTAACGTCAAACTGGGTTCATCTCAAGTCTTTTTCGTCTTCATTGTTGGTCCAAAACCAAAACCATATTGGAATATTATTCTATTGGGATCTATTGTATGCGCATGACTTAGCATAGATGGCTAATTGTGAGGAAGAGCGCCAACAAAAGCGATTGAAACGTGTGCACGGCTGAGGTCACGAGCTGAAATGGAAAGAAATTTGACACGAGGGCTGACAGCTCCTGTCCCAAATGGGTAATTGTGTTCAAGTGCCCAGGAGTAAGGAATAAATGAGAGAGTAGGCTGTAGAACGCCAGTAAGAGCTTTTGGAATAGTGGAGAGAATTGGCAAATGTTATGAGAGACGGTAAAATGTCTGGAAGGTTCGCGTAAAACTATACGGCGAAGTCTTACAAATGGTGATTTCGTATGGAGGTGAGATCTGGACATCGAGAGAGGTCAGCTCATCAGTGTTGGGAAAGAAAGATGGCAGTTAGGAAAATATGGATACGTTATGTCCATCAGGATTTTCTCGCCTATACGCTGTATTTGTCGCCAAAAAAAGATGACCGAATCGAGGGTACGGCTTATATGCGCATAAATCAGACTTGACATGCTCGAAACTGCAATGTGACAAGAAACGCCATTACGCAAGATAATGCAGACAATACGGTAATTCATTTTGAAATAGAGAAAATATAAACAGATAAAACTGAACAAAATTTATTTTGACGTCTATGAATGAAATTTAAGAAAAAAATCTTGCATAAAAAGTGAAAAAACTACCTTGTGCCTGCCATTGCTGGCTCAGGGCGCCGCCATCTTACCTAGGGAACACAAACTAGAGCGCTACGGATACAATTTCTGGTTGTACTGCTCACATGACTTCCTTTTTGAATTCATCCTCGTGTAGGCAACACTCTCTGGTAGTGTGCAATCCAGCCATCGATTGATACAGTATCTCAGAAATACCACATGTGATTATATTTCTTTAGATTTTCGCTTTAAAGGAACCCATTTGTACTCCCTATTAAAAACCATGAATATGGAGGTGAAAATGGTGAATCAGGGGGCGGCTTATACGAGGGAAATTGTAAAATTCAACGATTTTAAGGCAATTTTAAGGGCATAGCTAATACGCGGAGGCAGCTAATATGTGAGAAAATACGGTATGTCCATTTCCAAGTGTTGGCAGAGGAAGCTCCGTCAGAAAAGGAGTTCTGGCCCATTGTGCTTCTTCACCCACTCCTTTGTTGTCCTCAGTGTGTTTTGTGTTGTCTTGGTCTTGGTTGAGTACACATGCTCAACCTGTGTTCTTGCTGAGGAAAGGAGTTTTTTTTGTAATGGTTTGAATGCTCCTGGGTGCACAAGGCACATCTATTACCGACGCCGTGATTGACGCGGGAAATGGGGCCCGCAATTGGAGATGGCCCGGCTTTGGCGTGGAGCTCGCTCGCGTTCCCTTTGTTAGATGGATGACCCCGACGGCCCCGCGGTGACCCCTCCGAGACAATTACAAAGCACGGGCCTCGCCGCCTCCTATCGATGGCCGTCACCGGTGCACAGGTGGCGCTCGCTATTACAATGTAAAAGGCACGGAACTATGGGCGAACACTGGCGAGAGTGGAACTATTGATTTGATACCTATGGAAGTAATGTTAGTGGCAGTAATTGAAGGTAACTGGGGTAAGAACAAAGTGTCATAGTAGTCAACATAGATAAGTAGTCAACATAGATAAGTAGTCAACATAGATAAGTAGTCAACATAGATAAGTAGTCAACATAGATAAGTAGTCAACATGGATGAGTAGTTGACATAGATGTGTAGTCGACATAGATGAGTAGTCGACATAGATGAGTAGACGACATAGATCAGTGGACGCCATAGGTCAGTAGTCAACATAGTTCAGCAGACAACATAGATCAGTAGACAAAATAGATAAGTGGTCAACATAGATAAGTGGTCAACATAGATAAGTGGTCAACATAGATAAGTGGTCAACATAGATAAGTGGTCAACATAGATAAGTGGTCAACATAGATAAGTGGTCAACATAGATAAGTGGTCAACATAGATAAGTGGTCAACATAGATGAGTAGTCGACATAGATGAGTGGTCGACAGATCAGTAGACAACATAGACCAGTGGACGACATAGATCAGTGGACGACATAGATCAGTGGACGACATAGATCAGTGGTCGACATAGATAAGTGGTCTACATAGATCAGTAGTCAAAATAGGTCAGTGGACAACATACATAAGTGGTCAACATAAATAAGTGGTCAACATAGATAAGTGGTCAACATAGATAAGTGGTCAACATAGATAAGTGGTCAACATAGATAAGTGGTCAACATAGATAAGTGGTCAACATAGATGAGTGGTCGACATAGATGAGTGGTCGACAGATCAGCAGACAAAATAGGTCAGTGGACAACATACATAAGTGGTCAACATAAATAAGTGGTCAACATAGATAAGTGATCAACATAGATAAGTGGTCAACATAGATAAGTGGTCAACATAGATAAGTGGTCAACATAGATAAGTGGTCAACATAGATAAGTGGTCAACATAGATAAGTGGTCGACATAGACGGGTAGTCGACATGGACGGGTAGTCGACATGGACGGGTAGTCGACATGGACGGGTAGTCGACATGGACGGGTAGTCGACATAGATAAGCAGTCAACATAGATCAGTATACAACACATAAGTGGGTACAAAATGCAGTTTATTGTGATGTAGGCTCCTACACTTTTCTTTGCAAAATGGGGGAAGGGGAAAACTCATAAAGGAGAGGGGAAAAAAACTATCTGGTGCTTTTGCTTATCATCTCATTTTACCCTCAGCAACTTAGCAGTAAGCCGGCTCCTCTATCGATTTTTAACCGCCTCATCTTGTAAAATGAAAGCTGAAATTGCTTCCCTCTACACACACAAAACTCACCTTGCGTCATCTTCGCTGCGCCGCAGTTTGAAGTGCTCAACAAACTTTTATTCGCCACTTATGTCTTTAGTCGTCAGGTCTATTTCTATCAAATTTGCTTTTATTTTCCTTTTTACGTCGCGGGTCGCATTGGCTCTTGATTCCGACTCCACGTGAGGCCCCGCCCCCACTCGTTAACGATCCTTTGTGCTGCCCATTAACGGTGGGTGTCGCTTCTTCACTAAAGTGGCGCGTGAGATGAGTAAATTGGGCTTAATTAGGTATATACCGGCCATGATAAAGTCAAGAGAGCCAATGAATGACGGGGTTGTCGCGGAGGCTTACAAAAGACGGAGGCTCGTAGCTTTTAATAGTTCCTCATTAATGGCTATTAAAATTAATCAGACTGAGAGAGAAAGAGCTGCTTTCATCCTCACATTTTAACACTCCGTATAAATGACTACTTAAGGACAAAATTTGCAGTCCATACCTCGGCTCCAAAGGACCTGGCACGATGAGATTAATTATTTTATTTGGTTTGCATATCAAAAAGAGAGTCTTAATAAAACATTTAAAAAGAAAATTGGGCACTGGTGTTAGTGTCATTTCGTTTGTTTATTAGTAAGCCAGTCTGTAGATATGAATGTTAAAACATTCGTTCTTTTTCATAACCGCGTATCCTCAAGGGTTGCGGGGGGTGCTGTAGTCTATCACTGCTGACTTCAGACACAAGTGGGGGGCAGCGTGAATGGGTGGCTAGCCAATGGCAGGGCTCGGGGAGACAAAGAACAATCAATCATAACTAGAGTTAGAGCACATGTGTCAAAGTGGCGGCCCGGGGGCCAAATCTGGCCCGCCGCCTCATTTTGTGTGGCCCGGGAAAGTAAATCATGAGTGCTGACTTTCTGTTTTAGGATCAAATTCAAATGAAGAGTATAGATGTATATTAAATTTCCAGATTTTTTTCCCCCTGTTAAATCAATAATTGTAATATTTTTAATCATTTTTTTTCTGTTTTTAGTTAGAAAATCATTTTGTAAAATCTAAAAATATATTTAAAAAAAGCTCAAATAAACATTGTTTTAGATCTATAAAAAACTGAATATTCAGCGATTATAATCCATCTATTAAAAAAAACTAAATATTATATCTAAAATGGTCCGGCCCACATGAAATCGAGTTGACGTTAATGTGGCTCGCTAACCAACCCGAGTCTGACACCCTTGAGTTAGACCACGTGTCAAAGTGGCGGCCCGGGGGCCAAATCTGGCCCGCCGCATCATTTTGTGTGGCCCGGGAAAGTAAATCATGAGTGTCGACTTTCTGTTTTAGGATCAAATTGAAATGAAGAGTATAGATGTATATTACATTTCCTGATTTTCCCACTTTTAAATCAATAATTGTCTTTTTAATCAATTTTTCTGTGTTTTTAGTTCAAAAATAATTTTGTAATATCTAAAAAAATATATAAAAAAGCTCAAATAAACATTGTTTTAGATCTATAAAAAAACTGAATATTCAGGGCTTTTAATCCAGTTGTTTTAATCCATTTATAAAAAAATCTAAATATTATATCTAAAATGGTCCGGCCCACATGAAATCAAGTTGACGTTAATGCGGCCCGCGAACCAACCCGAGTCTGACACCCTTGATTTAGAGTCTTCAATTAGCTTAGCATGCATCTTTTTGGGATGTGGGAGCAGACCGGAGTACCCGCAGAAAACCCATGCCAGCCCGGGGAGAAGCTCCACACAGTACGTAGATGAAGTTATTTTCAAGCATCTTTGCTTTAAAAAAAAAAAATTCAAATATTCATCCACTGTGTCAGAAGATGAGGATGACGTGGGCGGAGTCAGAAGCCCACGACGAATGGCAAATATGAGCCCGAGTGAAGAGATTAGATTGATATCGGAAGGAGCGCCAAGCCGATCAATCTCCACTACCGTGTGTCCGCCTCCGATCTGACTTTGATTTATTTAGCCGGCAACACGCAAGTGGCTGAAAAAGAGAGACGGATTGAACACTTGTTTATTTGCCAGCGCACAATTAGCTTTTTCAACTGTCAAAAACAACAGACGTAATTTGCGCTCTCCTCTTCCAGTTGATAACCATGCATTTCGTCACGTTCCCTTCTGGTGTTAATGGCGAGGCGTCTTAATAATTCACTCCAGGTGAAAGTCTTACTTTAAGTGTGTGTGTGTGAGTCTCATAAGTATGTCTTGAATCTTCAAATTTCATCATTTAAGTCCGATTTTTTTTCAGGAAAGTCAAAAGTACTCACTACGTTTTGAATCAAAGATGAGTAAAGTCATCCACTGGGCATGTTTAAAGTCAGTTCCTTCTACCTTATGTTTTGTCTTACCGTATTTTCTCGCATATAAGCCGCATCCGCGTATAAGCCATACCCTTAAAATAGCCTTACAATGGTTGAATTTGACAATTTAACTCGTATAAGACGCCCCCTGATTTACAATTTTCACCTCCATATTCATGGTTTTAATAGGGAGTACAAATGTGTCACTTTGAAGGGAAAATCTTAAGAAAAATCATTGCACGTGCTATTTCTGAGACACTGTATGAATGTATGAAGGATCGTCTGCTGGAAAGGGTGTTACCTGCACGTACACAAATTTAAAAAGGAAGTCACGTGAGCAGTACAACCAGGAAGTGTGTCCGTTACAGTCGCTCTCACGGAACAAAATCTGAAAACAGGAATTGTTTATGAAAGATTCCCGACTCTGGTGTAGAGGATGTCCTACCCATACATGGCTTGGCTACTCCCTTACACATTCCTAAAACCTACTTGGCAAATCCAAATAATCTATCAATTCAGTTTTATCATATTTGCCATGTTATCAGCTGATGACCAGTCCTAAAAAAAAACCCCGTAAGACTCCAGCTCAACCTTACGAAGACAAACAGACCGCTAACTTAGATGACGCACCTGTGCTCAATGATATGTAAAATGACAAAACAAAAACTAAAGTGAGCCAGAAATGACCCAAGCACCGGCAACATCTCACTCTTCTAACTTTGATGAAGACTCCAAAAATAACATCGTGACAGGAAACGGGCGTTTTTGCAAGCGCTTGAGCACTCTCCAGCTGCTCCTTCCATGCAAATGGTTTTATTTGTCTCACCTCGGCAGTTCCACCCACTCCCACTGCAGAG
This sequence comes from Stigmatopora argus, assembly GCF_051989625.1. Taxonomy (NCBI): domain Eukaryota; kingdom Metazoa; phylum Chordata; class Actinopteri; order Syngnathiformes; family Syngnathidae; genus Stigmatopora; species Stigmatopora argus. The sequence goes on along the minus strand of NC_135389.1, from coordinate 22,782,751 downwards.
TCATCACTACTTATTTACGCGAGATGTACACAACACGCCGCTAAACTATACGGCTCCCCGGACGGGGGTCCACCCGGACCACCCTCGCCCTCTTCCTCTCAACCCATTTCTGTTCTTGGCCTCGTAAAAAAAAAATGCCTTCCGGCTAATACGGTGTGTTTAATTCCTGGTTGGGGCGCTCGCCCCAAGGTGCCCCGGAAAAACTTTCTCTCCCCCGCTGGAGATTTATCGTCAGCCATTCCGCGGACTAATTGCCACGCGCTAGCGGGACGAGGTCAGGATCCTCGGAGGCGAAAGGGCAGGCTGAGACCTCCGCCATCATCAGCGGGCGTCTCCTTGACTCAAGTTTAAGCCGTTTTTACGTTGGGATGAGGGTGGTCTACCCGGTTCGCTGCAGCTGAAGTGCTATCACCCCGGGCGTACCTTCAAATGGTCTTTAGGTAGCGATTTCTTCTCATGCCTCAGCGCCCCCAGATCTTGATGAGCCATTTACTGTATTTTCTCGCATATACACCGTATTTGTCGCTCCAAAAAATGATGACTGAATCGAGGGTGCGGCTTATATGCGCACAAATTACACCTGATTTGCACAAAACTGCAAGGTGACAAGGACGAAATTTCATGACGCAAGCTAATGAGGCCGATACTGGTCATTTATTCGAAAATAGAGAAAAGATAAACTGTTAAAACACTTATCAAAATGTATTTTGACGTTTATGAATGAAATTCAAGAAAAAGAATAAACCATATTTTGCATAAAACGCTGCCATCTTACCTAGGGATGACAAACTAGCACTTCTAAAGTGCAAAAAGTCTCTGAATTCTTTTGACATCATGGTAAACGGTGTTGCTAATCAATGAGTATCAAAGAGAGTGCATGCAGAAGAGTCTAATGCAAAAATATATATATTCGGAACTTAAATGTAAAAACACATGATTTTTTTGAGTCATTTTACCACTTTTACAGTACAAAAAGTCTCTGAATTCTTTTGACAACATGGTTGTGCTGATGCTAATCAATGAGTATCAAAGAGTATGCATGCAGAAGAGTCCAATGCAAAAAAATATATAATTCGGAACTTAAAAGTAAAAACACGTGACATTTTTGAGTCCTTTTACCACTGTTACCACTTTTAAAGTACAAAAGGTCTCTGAATTCTTTTGACAACATGGTTGTGCTATTGCTAATCAATGAGTATCAAAGAGAATATGCATGCAGAAGAGTCTAATGCAAAAAAAAATATGATTAAAGTGGCGCTAGAGTTAGCGTCGGTGCCACAGTACCCTATTGGTGCATTCGGGACTCAGCTCTGTCACCAGCGGTTTCCATATTTTATCTCAAAGCCGAATGCACCCATCAAAAGAGCCACATGTGTCTGCCGAGCCATAGGTTCCCTCCCCCTGCTCTCCGCGGACCTGAAATTTGAACCCTGCCTACCCCAAAACCCGTTTCTCCACGACCTCGTAAAAACACATTTAAAAACAAAAGCAACGTCAGCATCATCCCGCCCCTGCCATTCGAAACAATCTACGTCGCAATTGCCGTTCACGATAAATAAAGCGCGAGTTGAAATCCAGCGAGTCCGCCTTTGACACATGCATCTCACATCACTGGCAAACGAGACTAATTTAACAAGCGAGTGCGGGAACGCTACCTTTCTCCAGAAACACTTTCACCCATTAGCGTGATTTGTTAGCATCCTCACGACTTTCAATTGCCATGCAAAGTGTCAAACAAGACAAACGCCAAACGCCAAGACCGCCATCTTTCTGCGCATATTTTCCGAATACATTGAAGACACCCTCCCCCCCGTTTTCCTTACAACCATTGGCTGATTTTTGAATATTGCCCCCCCTTAGCTTCAACCCACCATGTGCTCTGAGGCCCAAATTATTCCCAGAAGGCTACCAAGAGGGTGTGGAGGAGTGGGTGGATACGTTAATTTATCTCCCTTGGATTAACTGGCAGGAGAAAGCATCCTCGTCTTTTTTTCGGGGGGGATGATGACCCGAGTCGACCTAAAACCTTGAGACGGTGTCCATTAAACCATGAGCCTGGGCGCTTTTACATTTTTTTTTTAATGCGTTAGCCTGACCTCATTGCCCTACCCCCGACCGACAGACCTTTATCCGATGCTACAGAGTCGACGTTCGTGTATGACTGGAGGTCTAGGCTGATGAGGTCACCTTTGTAGATCTATTAGCACGCTATAGGCTAGCTGATCAGAAGTGAACAGATTCCTTGAGGGCAACAAAAGAGGTTCAGTGTGGGGATTTGTTTAAAGATGCCCCGAGGTCAATCAAGCACAACGATAGAAGAATCAATAAAACGGCACCATTCAAGATGCATAATCCCATTATGAAAAAAAAAAAGGAAGCTCCTCAAATTTACAGCCTCGTATGATTATGCGGCAGCTTTGGTGGACATTAGATTTAAAGTGGCTGTTATTTTTATTGCTGACGGACCTCACTTTGCCTATCTAGATCAAGGGTGTCAGACTCGGGTTAGTTCGCAGGCTGCAATAACATCAACTCGATTTCATGTGGGCCGGACCATTTTAGATATAATATTTAGATTTTTTTAAAATTGGATTATAAGAACTGGATCAAAATCCCTACATATTCAGTTTTTTTATAGATATAAAACTTTAAACTTTTTTTTCTTAGTAAGGGAAAACATCTAATATTCATTTGTTTTTCATTTTAAATGGAAACATTTTTTTAAAATTATATTCAATATTAAAGTGGAAAACCGAAAATATTTTTATATATTTATTTTTAGATTTTACAAAATGCTTTTTGACCTAAAAACACCAAAAGAAAAAAATGGATGAAAAATTGCAATTATTGATTTAAAAAGGGGAAAATCAGGAAATATAATATACATCTATAATCTTCATTTGAATTTGATCCTAAAAAAGAAAGTTGGCACTCATGATTTACTTACTCGGGTAATCGGGACCAGATTTGGCACCCGGGCCGCCACTTGGGCACCTGTGATCGAGATCAATGCTTTTGTGGCGCCAGTGATTTGTTGCTTCACACTGATTACGTTTTTGCAAATTTGAAAAATGTTTCTTCTAGTGCCTTTATTTAAATGGCAATTCTGTAACGCAAAATAGTCGTAGTCTTTCCTCGATTATCAGGACTTGTCTTATGGCGATTTTTTTTTTTTCTGCTATTAATTCTTTTAAATACATGTATGTACCTAAAAATGTTAAAATCAACGCTGAAACTCGTAAGCGGAAGCCACTCTTGCTACTAGGACTCGGCACTGAAGGAAAAAAATAAAAAATAAATATATATAATAGGGGTGACTAATGAGTAATAGGCGGCCATGTTTGGTCCACATTAACCGCAATATTCGAGGGATTACTGTACCTCTACTTACAAATTAAGTAGTTCCAGAACTTTTTCGTAACTTGGATTTTTCATAACTAGGGCAGTAATCTGTTTAATATGTCTTTTGTTCCAAGGTCCTCAAAAAAATACCAACTAAAGCCTTTAAAAATGATCCACCTTTGTATGAAAGCTGTGTGAAACGGAGAAAAATTAAAAAAGAAAGATTAATTAATGGATTAAAATGAGTAACAAGCATGCAAAAACATGTTCTACTTGTACAGTAGTACAGCACAGTACAGTAAGGGGAAGCTAACGTTAGCACACGAACATATAAACATACGAAATGATGTATTCAAAGCAACTTAGCATTAATTAGTAGTCCATCTCGTCGTTCATTGCGGAGCGCGGAGTTTCAAAATAAAATAACGGATACAGGAAATGCATTTACATTTTGGGGGATTCGTAACTTGGATCTTGTTTTCGTATGTCGGGACGGCAATTTGCCTATCAAACGGTTTCGTAACCTGAAAATGTTTACCTAGAGACATTCGTAAGTAGAAGCAGGACTTTATACGAAAAAAGCACATTTCAGCGAATTATTGATGTGGAAATACAAGCGCAATTTGAGTTTTTAAACACAATTTATTCCATTTTCATGGGCCGTTTAAATGACAACTCTAATGGGGATGAAAATGCAAAGTAGTTCATTCATTATTTTGTTCCATTGTGTCATCTTGTAATGGCGCTGAACATTTGTTTGGTTGTTAGCATTCTAGTTTGAGGGCTAGCTCGGGGCTTTTTCTACTTCCTATGAAAATTTCTCATTCACATTTTTATGTGAGGAGTGAGTGGTTGTCATGGAGATACAAATCAAGTAGCGCCGTCCTCATCGTCGAGTGGAATGCTTAATCACGAGACGTCCAATGAACTGGTGTTTATAAGTGAAAAATCAATGGCTATCCTTTGGGAATAAGAGGCCATTGTTTGCGCTGCGCCTGCCATTGATTCTTTTTAATATCAGCTAATTAAGATCAATCAACTCATCTTCTTTTTCTTGTTACTTATTACAGTATTTAAAAAAAGTTTATTTATTTTTATCTACTGATTAGCTAGCTTGTGGTCCTCTAACGATGACTATTAGCATTTTTCTTCATACTTCTGTTTGGGTCGTTATGTTGCCATTAGCAGCCTTTTTTAATCGTTTTGTTAAAATTTGGGTTTAAAAAAAGCTGATATACAAAAAATCATTGTCAAATTTTTCTCCACCAACCCTTTCCAGGAACAGACAGATGAAATTTATTTGTTATTAAATCGGACATTTAACCAACAGGTGGTTAGCCACTCCAGTGAATTTGGAACCCATATTTTCCATCATCCGTTCCCTTTAACAGTGTGAGTTTTCTGCTAAATGCTAATTAGCTTGGAAATCAAGACAAGAATTGGGTAACAAGACAACGCTGATTGCCTGAAAAGCAACACAAGGCGCGTTTTCATGCAGCGCGACGTGCCACAATGCGCTATTTATATCCACGGCCACGTTCCCACATGAATTAAAGATGCCGTTAATAATTTATCGCCACCGAGAGAGATGTTTTGGTTGGCTTCACGCGGGTTTTTGACCACCCGGCGCTCGCTTTGAAGCCGCCACCTGTGACGCAGCTGGAGCGACCGCCGTCAAAAATGGCGTCCGCTCATTTTCATTCGACAAACGCCAATTTAATGACTTCCCAATCGGGTCCGATAAGTTTTCGGTAGGCGACCGGTCATTGCTTCGTGTATCAAAGTCAAGGTATTTATTGATATTCAGCGCACATGGTTGCGCACTCCAGGGATCACAGCTTGGATTGTATGGTTTTTTTTCCCAAACAATTCCCACTCTTTAAAGGTGCTACCTCGTCCGTTGCCTAGGTTACCCAAGGCAAGCGTGGGGATGAAGATGTTTCTTCCGGTAGAATGAGATGAGCCCCACTTTTCTTTCCTAATCCAGAGCTTTGCATTCGCTACATTTGATACTTATCTCTGGGCTTCGGGAAATGTAGCCTAGCTCGTTAGTTGATGCAAGTGTGGGTAAGTCTGAGGGAAGGAGGCGGAGTTCCTGAAAAACACGCTATTTTCTCGCATATTAGCCGCCTCCGCGTACTCTTAAAATTGACTTAAAATCGTTGAATTTGACGATTTCTCGCATATAAGTCGCCCTCTGATTCACAATGTTCACCTCCATATTCGTGGTTTTTATAGGGAGTACAAATGGGTTACTTTGAAGGGAAAATTTTAAGAATAGTATTTCTGAGATACTGTATGAATTGAAGGGATCGTCTGTGTGCGTGCGTAAAAACGACGGTTTAGCGCACAAGAATAAGGCTAAATATGAAAAAAAATTCTGTGTTCTAACCTTAGCTATGTTTGGTTGTTCGTCTCCTCGTGCCTTGCGATTGGCTGGCCACCGACTCAGGCTGTCCCTCGCCTGGTGCCCAAAGTCAGCTAGGATAGGCTCCAACAGCCCCTCGCAATTTTTCCCACAAGCGGGGTGTAAAAAATGTAATATGGCTCGAGCAGCAAGCACATCTCAGGGCCCGCAAGTTTACAACCTCGCCGTATCCACGTTCCACACTCGGCTGAAGGTTATATTTGCGGGTTTAAAGGCAGCTTAAATATCAGTTTGTCAGAAAGGCAATTGAAGAAGGCTCAAAATACAGCCATCACCGTAAAGACGGATGCTCTCGGCGTGCTTTGTGATGTGAGGCCCATTAACTGGCGGAATGAACACGGCGGGCGCCCGCCTCCTTTCTACCCGAGTGGGCAAAGGGCTGTCCGGCTGATGAACGACTGGGGGATGCTGGGAAAGGACACAAGCGGGAGACTGGAAGGCCATTCCTATGAATTTGATGGGAACAATAGCCACGAAGGTAGTGGATTAATTAAAAGTTAACGTGATCAAAGAGTGGCCCGGATTTATGCCGGAGCTCGAGTGAGGAGGCCTTGGCTCTCTTTGACTTTCAAGAAACTCACACCCCAATTAAAGCGGTACACGGTCGATTGGTCGAGTCGTACGGTGTTTGTAAGGTTTTTTGGGGGTTTGTAAGGGGAATCATAATCATTTATAAGGGCAGTTATCGGCAGAGGTTGACTGGTATGCTGTTGATATTTAGATATTAGATATTAAACTCACTCTCTCTCTCTCATGATTATAATTTGAGAGTTTGTTTCAACAGTAACAACCCGGCGACCAAACGTCCGTTCTACCAAACGTCCGTTCTACCAAACGTCCGTTCTACCAAACGTCCGCTCGACCAAACGTCCGCTCGACCAAACGTCCGCTCGACCAAACGTCCGCTCGACCAAACGTCCGCTCGACCAAACGTCCGCTCGACCAAACGTCCGCTCGACCAAACGTCCGCTCGACCAAACGTCCGCTCGACCAAAAGTCCGCTCGACCAAACGTCCGCTCGACCAAACGTCCGCGCGACCAAACGTCCGCTCGACCAAACGTCCGCTCGACCAAACGTCCGCTCGACCAAACGTCCGCTCGACCAAACGTCCGCTCGACCAAACGTCCGCTCGACCAAACGTCCGCTCGACCAAACGTCCGCTCGACCAAACGTCCGCTCGACCCAAACGTCCGCTCGGCCAAACGTCCGCTCGGCCAAACGTCCGCTCGACCAAACGTCCGTTATACCAAACGTCCGTTATACCAAACGTCCGTTATACCAAACGTCCGTTATACCAAACGTCCGTTATACCAAACGTCCGTTATACCAAACGTCCGTTCTACCAAACGTCCGTTCTACCAAACGTCCGCTCTACCAAACGTCCGCTCTACCAAACGTCCGCTCTACCAAACGTCCGCTCTACCAAACGTCCGCTCGACCAAACGTCCGCTCGACCAAACGTCCGCTCGACCAAACGTCCGCTCGACCAAACGTCCGCTCGACCAAACGTCCGCTCGACCAAACGTCCGCTCGACCAAACGTCCGCTCGACCAAACGTCCGAGTACCGCTATTCTTCGTACCTTCAAAGACTCCATTGTGTCTCGTCAAGCTCCCCCGATAAAAGGTTGGACTAAATGAAAGCATGTGCAGATAACCTTTCCCCCGAAGGTTGCACTGGATCTCGAATTCCGCCCCCCGTCTTGTAAAAACTGGCGTCCGTGAAGAGCTTTTTTCACTTTTAATGCACTTCCCAAAGAGCATCCATCACTCGGGCCGTCCCATCGAGTGGCGTCGCTTGACCGCGGGCAGAGGGCTACTGTATCGGTCTCGCTCCGCCGATGATGAGACGCACCATTTGGGTGACTGATGAGCGTCTTAACCTCGGGGGTCAGCCATTGCCGCGTGGCAAAGTAACGGTCATTCCTCCACGGGAGCTAATAATGGACGTTGTCAGCACATTCCGCCGCTCTCGTATTTGTCTTCTTCTCCGCCGAGAGCACATTTTGTTTGAGCGAGCCCCTCTAGTGTCTCTGTCAACCACCTTTTCAATTACAACCAAAGAATTGATGTCCAATCTAAAGAACGGCGAACTCCGACATGCGCCTTTGGCGTAAGAGAGGCGCCTCGTAGCTCCGTCAAACAAGTAGCATTCGTCAAAGGAAGACGACTTGAGTTTTCAAACGCACGCCGTCCCGAAAGATGACTTTTATTTCTCGGCGCTTGCTCGAGAAAGACATCGTGGAATTGTTTTTCAAAAGAAATACAATCATACCTCTACTTAAGAATGACATTTTCAGGTTACAATTCTTTTTTATGAGTGACTCGAGATACAAAATCCCCGAAAAAGTAAATGCATTTGCTAATCCGTTATTTTATTTTGAAAATATTGGTGCGGTTGCATTGATTCTCACTTTAGAACATCGGTATAATCACAATAAAAGCATTCATTTCAATTGGCTTTCTCACAACAACAACTATCCAAGATTCTCTCTTACATCCCCGACTAAATGCATCCTTATTAATGATTGCAATTCCCCTTATTAAGCGTTTAAAAACCAAAGTGTCTCCTCCCTTCCAACTTGACGGGCTAATGTCACTTTTTGGGGTTTACCATCGCCTAAGTAAATCATGAGTGCCGACTTTCTGTTTTAGGATCAAATTCTTATGAAGATTATAGATGTATATTATATTTCCTGATTTTCCCCCTTTTAAATCAATAATTGTCATTTTTTAATCATTTTTTTCTGTTTTTAGTTCAAAAATCATTTTGTGAAATCTAAAATTATATTTAAAAAAAGCTAAAATAAACATTATTTTAGATCTATAAAAAAAACGGAATATTCAGGGCTTTTAATCCAGTTCATTTAATCTATTTATTAAAAAAACAAATCTAAATATTATATCTAAAATGGTCCGGCCCACGTGAAATCAAGTTGACGTTAAAGCGGCCCGCGAACAAACCAGAGTCTGACACCCTTGCTCTAACCTATCGCGAACGATGCCAGATCCATTTTATTTTCCAGCCTAAAAGTGTCTCAACCCTTCCAACATGACGGGCTAATGTCGCTTTTTGGGGTTCACCATCGCCTAGCAACAGCGGAAAGCTCTCTCCTTGTTAGTTCTTAAGAACGTTTTTAGACTGATGCCCGACACGGACGTCACGGAGCACCGGCGAGTGGCGGACGGCATGAGCCGTAATGGCGGCGGCGTGTGAAGTAGCTTTTCTGTTTTGGCTGGCCTCCAAAATTAAAGCCCAGAAAATCGGATTACGGCGGTCCCCGGGGACGGGACGCCCACCGGCGCCGTTGATGAGCGCTCATCTACTCCGTTCGACCCGTCGACGGCCGGGAGGCCAATTTGTTAACAATTATTGCTCGTTAACGGGGCCCCCGCGCGCCGGAGAGGCTTTCGCCGCCGAGACAATTAAAGAGAAAGTATAGCAATTATCGTAGTTTGACTGGAGATGCTCGCTAATGTGGGTGTCCTCAGAAATTCATATATGCTCTTAGCCAATTTGCGGCAAAGGCTAGCATTAGCGCGGACACCTGCGGTGTTTTTCTCGTTATAAATACTACGCGGGGAGATTCCCCAAGGTCGACACCGGCAATTATGTGGAAACCCGTGTCAGGCTTAACAAACAAGGTCAAATTGTGTTTGAATGTCGGGACGGTAGGAGGATACGCTATATTTGAGCTAGCCGCGGCGCCATTTTTACCTTGAATTGTAAGTGTGCGTGGGGTGTAAACATATTAAAATCTCGTTTATTTTAGCCGTTGTGCTAATTGACGAGAGAAATTGTAAAATTTCTTCGATCTAAAGAATGTGTTTACTCATAAGGAGGCTTTAGCGTTAGCATCCAAGCTAACAGGAGCCATTTGCAAGAAGCATGTAAAGGAACATCTAAACAAAACAAAAACATCGACAATAGTAGCAATTTTCTTTTCTTGCGGATGTTTGAGTTAAGAATTAAAACAACCCAAATCTTCCCTTATCAGGAAAATCAACCACAATCATACTTTGTATCGACAATTTTGTGGTTGCTTAAAAACAAATGATGACGGTAGTATTTGTTTAGTTTATTCCACAGTTGATGTGCATACAAATGTATAGAAATGATATCTATTTATTTATTTATATACATAAATTTCAGTTAGAATTTTCAAGTAGAAAAGAAATGTATTTTATTTTGAGTATTTTCCACCTTAAAGTTAATCGTTAGGAATTGAATCGAATAAACAATTTAATCCAAATGTTTTTTCTAGTATAGAAATGAGTTGCATTTCAACTCATTTCTTTCAATTATATTTTACCCGATTCAAAACATATCATTTTTTCGCATTATGAACCATTTTGAATTAATACAACTCTAAAATCGGAATTTATTAGCATTGATTGCATAATTTTATTGTTCACGATCATGAATATAGTTAAAAACGGCTTTAAAACTAAGCAAAATGACGCTCAGAAAGAAGATTCATTTGAGCTATTTTCGGTTTACTTTACACAGAATAATGGATTAAAAAATGGCAATTATTGATTTAAAAGGGGTAAAATCAGGAAATTGAATATACATCTATACTCTTCTTTTTAATTTGATCCTAAAACAGAAAGTCGGCACTCATGATTTACTTCCTCGGGCCGCACAAAATGATGCGGCGGGCCAGATTTGGCCCCCGGGCCGCCACTTTGACACCTGTGACTTAAAGAATCAACGCCATGAACTAGTTTTGGCTCTTTGAATAGAAGCACAGAAATATTCCATGCCATCACCCGCACGTTAGCCGTTAGCGTCGCGCTGGAATAGCCAGCTCGGCGCCGAGCTCCTCGCACAAAAGCGCCTCGCCATCAACTGCGCGTCAGTCGGCTCTGGCAAAACTACCCTCCTCCCCGTCCCCGTCCCCGTCCCCGCCCTCGCTCCGGCATCCCGCCAATCCCCGTCCCCGAGCCCGCTGCCACCACATTATTCAGGATCGCGCGTGGGGGGGAGGGTCTAGCGCCTCGGCCACAACTCCGGCGTGCCAGCGCGGCACACGGCGGCGGATGCTGAAGCTGCGCGCAACTCCACCACCCAGAAGATGCCGGCCGCCGAGTGAACGGATGAGAAGCGGCTGCGCTGCGGACCCTCCTCGACTCCCCTCCCTCTCTCCCCCCTCGTGTCCGTCACCGGGGAGAATCGGACGCCCGCCGTTTCCACCACAACTATAATGGGCTGCAATCTGTGCACTTTACAGAAGCGCGAGGAACACTATAAGCTGCTGTATGACATTGCGCAGGTGAGATGCTGCTGTTGACGATTATTGCCGGGACGGGATTGGACGGGAATCGGAAAGGAAATGCAAAAAAATGACAACAAAAGAGTCTTTTTCTTTGACGGACAATAGTTGGGTGATCGGGTGACGAGCCGAGTTCCAGTTCCTTCGTTTGTGTCTGACCCGAAGGACCAACTTTATTACTTTATTTTTAATTTTTTTTATGGAATAACACCCAAAGATTTGACGAGGGAACGTCCCCCGGAGTGTGGTGGTGAATTTGTTATGCCTTCGGGGCTTGTTGAACTTTTTGCGATGAGGACGGCGTGCCATTTGGTTTTACCGTGTGCGCTGATAAAGGTCACTAGGGAATTATTTTGACGTTGAAAATCAATAGATTTGAGTTATTTTCAGGGTGATATGGTGTAGCCTGTGATTTTTAGCTATTTTTAGCGGGTTTGCAGACTAGGAAATACTTTAGCTTGAGCACAACTAGCCAAAACAAGGCTAAATTTGGCTAAATTGACCATTTCTTGACGAGGTAGTTGACTCATTTTCATATGTTGATGATTTTTGGAAGAAAACGTGCATGAAACCCTTTTAGTTTCTGAAATATTGTTAGTTGTGTATTTGTTTGCAGTTTCTTCATCCAGTGTGCCAAATCCGAAATATTAGTTATATTTATTTAGTCATAGGCTGCCCCAAAAAAATCTAATATTCAATTTCAATGGACTTTTGGTCCGAAATTTGGACTCAACTTTCTCACATCTTATTAATTATTGACACGCTCAAGCACATCTGCTCTCGTTTTGAATTTGGCCGTTCGTCCGTTTTAATTAACAGAATGTTAATCAATTAATATTCTCTCCCCGCATGGGTATTATGCATCGTTAATTACTTACAACCCAAATAGATTTGCTTTGCTCATAATCCAATGCAAAAAAAGATGAGTCCAGACTCCAAAAACTTTGAAATTTACAAAGTTTGTTAAAAATAAAAAGCTTTACGACTTTGGCGTGAAAACAATTGACATTTTTATGGCACATGCTGCCATTTCTTAACGTAAGAACCCAAATAAATGGGATTTTTACATAGCATTTCACAAATGCATTGACATCCACTTAGCTTCCCGCGCTAAATATTAGCTCACGGCTCGTATACGTCCGGGTACGCATCCTCAATCCAAGCAAGTGCTCACCAAGCCACCTCCACCTCCACCGCCACTCGGCAGCGGTGTTCAAGTGTCAGGCTAATAACTGTGAAGCGGCCCGTTCCTTCGCCGACTCCCCCTCATAACGCCCGCCTTCACGCCGCTGTGATCACGGCTCTCATTAGCGGTTTTATACACCCGCCCCGTGCATTAATTAGACCTAGAAAATGTCCTGTGCGAAGCGTCGTCGTAAGTGGCTGCGGAGGCGGCAAACAAAAGAAGGCTTAACCGCTACCGCCGTGCGTTGGTGCGTTGGTGCGTGCAACTTGACACTCTGCCAAACTCGGGCCAGTCACGGTGGCTATTGTTGTTCACTTGGGGAGTTTGCGCCAAACCCTTGCTAGGTTTAATAAAAATAAAAGGAATCAGGTGTCCACTGATGGCATGTGAATTAAAGTAGAAAGTACAGTGGTACCTCGAGATACGAGTTTAATGCGTTCCGGGACTGAGCTCGTATGTCAATTTACTCGTAACTTAAATGATCCTGAGGATCTTCCTTGGAAACGTTCTACCATCAAACCTTTGCCGATTCAGAACCCAAAGGTGGTCAATTGCTCGAATTTGGTAGTCCGCTCAGCCAGGATATACCGTATTTTTTCGAATATAGGCTGTATTTTTTCGTGACCGGACGTTTGGTCGCCCGGGTGAATATAATTTTGAGAGCTGGTTTCAACAGTAAACTCTCTGTCATGTTGTCAAACGTCCGGCGACCAAACATCCGGTGACCAAACGTCCGGCGACCAAACGTCCGGCGACCAAACGTCCAGGTACCGTATTTTTTTCGCTCAAAAAACTACGACTGAATCAAGGGTACGGCTTATATTCGCACAAATTAGACTTGACATGCACGAAACTGCAAGGTGATAAAGACGAAACGCCATTACACAAGACAATGCGGCCTAAACGGTCATTTATTTCAAAATAGAGAAGCGCTAAACAGATAAAACACTTAACAAAATTTATTTTGATGTATATGAATGAAATTCAAGTAAACAAATAAAGCGTATTTTGCATAAAACGTGAAAAAACGCCATATTACATAGGGACGATGAACTTAGACCGCTACGGACCCACTTCCTGGTTGTACTGCTCACGTGACTTCCTGTTTTACTTTGTCTACGATGATTTTTCAAATTTTCCCTTCAAAGTAATACATTTGTACTCCCTATTAAAACCATGAAACTGAAAATTCTTAATCAGGGGGCGTCTTATACGAGGGAATTTTTAAAATTCAACGATTATAAGGCAATTTTAAGGGTACGGCTTATACGCGGAGGCGGCTAATATGCAAGAAAATACAGTAATTCTAGTCCTCTAACTTTTTGGGAACCTTTGGCGCGTGGCACCTTTTGCTTTTCACAAAGGAAGGAACTGACTTGGATGATGAAAGAACGTCCCCGAAGAATGCAACCAGGAGCCACCTCGCGTTTACCTTCATTTTCCACTTCATTTGTCTATGTTGTCATCGAAATAGCGTCGTGAACAAAGGGAATTAAGACAGGATGAATCATTGCATCCTACGCCTTAAGGGTGACTGGAATCCTTGGCGCGGTGTGCTAGCAAGTAGTCTTTTGTGGCGGACCGGCAATGGGGATTAGCGGCGTTAGGCGGGCGGGGTGGGGGTGGGGGGGGTAGGCTGAGTAGGCAACGGAACCTTCAGGCGAAACTCTGGGCCCGGTCTGTCCACCCGCTGATACGCTGAGCCGCATTAGACGGGAGTCACCGCGTCGGCATATTCTCTCCGATCGCCCACTGGGAGGCCTAAAGCTGGCTCGATGCGAGGGATAAAGACTGTGATAGGAAGTGAATCTTGGAGTAAGAAAGCCTCTGCTTCAAGTTGAGGGCTGGTTTTAGAAGACGGCGTTCCTACTGTGGACAATTGAATCTGTTCGGGCAAAGCTTGGGTTTCTGTAGAGAAATGCTAGGATGGCGTAGGACAGGGGTAGGGAACCTATGGCTCGGGAGCCACATATGGCTCTTTTGATGGGTGCATATGGCTCTCCACTAACCTGTGAGGTAAACTATGGAAACTGCTGGTGAGAAAGCGCAGGAATAGGAGCGTTACGTTAGTATTATGGCATTGACACTACCCCAGCGCCTTATAATCTTTTTTTTCGTGGCCGGATGATTCGCCTAAAGACGTTTCGCCGACGGACGTTTGACAGACGGACAGGTCGCCGAATGGACGTTCCACCGAACGGTCATTCGGCCGAACGGCCGTTCGGCCGAATGACCGTTCGGTGGAGCGTCCATTCGGCGACCTGTCCGTCTGTCAAACGTCCGTCGGCGAAACGTCTTTAGGCGAATCATCCGAGTACCATTTTTTTTCATTACACTCTTTTGCATGGATTTTCTCATTGATACTCATTGATTAGCAACAACGTAACAATGTTGTCAAAAGAATTCAGAGACTTTTTGTACTTTAAAAGTGGTGAAGTGACTAAAAAAGGCACACATTTTCATGTATGTTGACTTTTAAATTCGGAGCATGGCTCTCAAGGATTAACATTTAAAAAATATGAATTGTTTATGGCTCTTTCCATCAGAAAGGTTCCCGACCCCTGGCGTAGGAAATGGGGTGGCTACAATCTGAAGGAAGTTCTTGTGAATGGACAGAAATTCTCACTGACACGATTTACATCTCGCCGAAATGTTTCCTATTGGACAACGTTGTTGGCGCTAACCTGGAGTTCGAAGACCGTATTATTCCGTTGTAGGTCGTAGGGCTGGAGTGTTAAATATGTTGATCGCTAAGGTACTATTGGTAGATGGTATGATCCGAGGATTGGATTTGTAGTCAAGTTTGAAATGGGACTTGAGATGGGAAACAGCGCCATCGCGAGTCCAAGCACGGTTACTACCTGCCGACACCGTGTTGGGTCCTGGTGGCATCGAAAAACTTGAAAAGTAGATCTTAAAGCAAAAAAGTTGGAGTATTCCTAATCATCACTTCTTACACAAACGCCAACGAGCTGAATTCTGTTTTTTTCGTGTACTGTATATATGCGGGTAAATTGCGTACCTCTGTTCCAGGGGTGCTAAACTGACTTTTTTGTCGCGGACTATGTCGTAGTTTTGATTTCATCCGGAGGGCCGTTCGTTATGTTTTCCAACGATGCTAGCAAAATGAATCGATTAATGAATGACAATTTTTCCAATCGTGCTGATCGATAGATCATTTTTGGCATCAAAATTAGTACAAATCTTCTCTCTGAGCCTCTTAATCGCAAATATTTTCTTGTAGTGGATTGTTTACATTTATTTACATTTTTTTTGTAATCAGAAAAGAGGGCAATTATCAAATCTATCATGTCTTAACCTTATGATGTTTATTGAGGTCTGAGGAAAAGAGGAATGATCTTAGATATATAACATTTAGATATTTATTTTTTAAATCAGATTAAAAGATCTAAATCAAAAGCCCTAAATATTCAGTTGGTTATAGATCTAAAATAAATGTTAAAAATGCTTTTTAAACGAACAACACAAAAAGAAAAAAACTACGATTTGTAATTCAAAAAAAATTGCAATTAATGTTGTAAAAAAACAAGGAAAAACAGGAAATATTCCCTATATAGATATAATCTTCATTCGAATTGGATCAAAAAACAGTAAATATTCCCTACACATATATCATTGAAATTTAATATACATCTATACTCTTCATTTGAATTTGATCCTAAAACAGAAAGTCGGCACTCATCATTGACTCTCGGGCCGCACAAAATGACCTGGCGGGCCAGATTTGGCCCCCGGGCCACCACTTTGACACCAATCCACCCATCTGTATTATACGCCGATACACACAAAAGTCCATCCGACTGAGTTGAATATTTTAATGCAAATAAGGCCAATGTGGTTTTGCCGGTGTCACAGCGTGGCGGAGGGCCGCTTGATTTGGGGCGCCGGATTCCGTCACGCCGCTTGCTTTTCCGCCGCCGTCCTTCCTCTTCCTCGGCGTCTGTAGACAATTTTTATTTTTTACGAGCCCCCTCACTCCAGCCCACCCTTCCCCCGCCCACTTTCTATTTCTCCACACTTCCCATTCCCTCACGGCCGACCCTACGAGCGCTGGGAGATTTATGACCGGCGGGCTTCTTCCCGTTGCCTACCCTGGCTTTTCAAGAACGTGGGTGTTCCGCGTGGCAGCTCGTCCACCTTTTCGGCGTGGCGCGCAAATCCCCGTTCTCGGCGGGAGGACATCTTTTATTTACGGCGTAAGATCAGCTTTCTAGCGTCAACACGGACGGAGACGCGCCGTTTTGTCAGGCTCGGATGAACGTGGGGGTCGGCAGAGCCGGAGTTTTTCTTTCAGGGTTTGTTGAATGTGGCTAGATTACGACAAAAAAAACTTGGTGTCGCCGTATCATGGCAGAAACGATTACGTTTTGGTGAGGATCGTTTTCCACCAGGAATTCCGGGAACTTGGAGATTGCCAGTCTTATTTTAGGGTTTTCAAAAGTTTCCAATTACCGTATTTTCTCGCATATAGGCCGTATTTGTCGCTCAAAAAATGATGACCGAATCGAGGGTACGGCTTATATGCGCACAAATTAGACTTGACGTGCACGAAACTGCAAGGTGACAAAGACGAAACGCCATAACGCAAGACAATGTAGCCGATACGTCATTTTTTTCAAAATATAAACAGATAAAACCCTTAAAATTTATTTTGATGTCTATGAATGAAATTCAAGAAAAAAAACATATCTTGCATTAAACGTGAAAAAACTCACTTGTGCCTGCCATTGCTCGCTCAGGGTGCCGCCATCTTACCTAAGGATGACAAACGAGACCACTACAGACACACTTCCTGGTTGTACTGGTCACGTGACTTCCTTTTTGAATTTGTCTACATGCAGGCAACATGCAATCCAGCAATCAATTGATACAGTATCGCATAAATGCCATGTGCGATGATTTTTTAAAATATTTTCCCTTCAAAGTAACACATTTGTACCCCCTATTAAAACCATGAATATGCAGGTGAAATTTGTGAATCAGGGGGCGGCTTATACGAGGGAAATTGTAAAATTCAACAATTTGAAGGCAATTTCAAGGCTTATATGCGAGAAAAATACGATAATTATCCTGATACGATATTTAACTCCATAAGTATCGACATTTGACCCGAAATGCTCTTGACGTATTTATTACCGCTTTTTGTTTATTTGTTTTTGCTCAACCACAGGTAACAGAAATTTGTTGTCATGGGAGCAATCAGAGTTTGCATCAGTAAAATTGATGGTATTGTTTTGCATTTTGCTGGTTAATGTAAAAAATACATATATTGTTTTTTTTATGTAGCCTCGAAAATGGTTTATGGAGTATTTTTTGGAGTATCGTTTTGAGTTCAATGTTTTTTTTTCTGGTCATAATAGCTGATAAAAGTTGAGAAATATACTACACTATAACGATCTGTATGCTTACTAAAGTATTTTGCCTTCTTGACCATGATGAAAATAGACTACAGGTTAAAAATTGAATTTGGCGTTCAAGAAGTCTGTTTTCAAACAAAGGGGTCGTCTTATATTCGGGCAATACGGTAATGCCATCGTCACAGAAAATATTGGTATGAAAAACGCTCCGATGAATCAATCAAAGCCTTTATTGTCATTATACAACAGCTGCGTATAACTAAATTAGTGGTAAAAACATAAATAGGTCATATAAAAAGTCAATTCTAAAACATTGCACAATCGCACATTGTAATTGCAAGACGTCAACATGAAAACCTCTTGATTTTTTCTTTTCCCTGAAATTCTCTTCCCACTTTTCAACAACAACATCTTCTGCAAAAGAACTGCCATTATCGACCCGACTTGGACGGCTTGACACGGTCAGCCAGACTTTTACAGCTTTATTTTCTCTGTCACGTTAGCTAACAAAGTGCGTAGCAGATTCACTGTCTACTCCTGAACGGCTTTATCACACACTTTGTGTGTCTTTGTGTGTGTTCAAGCACCCCCATATCGAGAGTGTCACGTCTCGCGTGGACCAGCGAAGCGACGGAGTGTGTCGTTTTGGGTCCTAATTAGCAGGATGGCAGATGTTGATAAGAGATGCAATGCGAATTTTCATCACGTTTGATGACCCGCAATGTCTTTAACGCAAAAGTTGATTCCGTCAGGATGGGAGCAGAATTTTTGAGGGGTCAGAAATTGAGTAGACGCGAGCCACGGGCGAGGAACCGGGTCATTTATATTTTGGACTCGGAGCCTGGCTTTTTTGCTAGCCGTTTTGCATTTTTGCGTTGCTGGTTGTTAGAAGTCTTATTAGTCAAGCAGAGCACCCCTCGGCTGCGTTGCGGAAATAAATGAGAGGTGGCTTGGTGGCTCGATGAGGCGCAACAGCCGCTGCGTGTGAATGAGACACCCGCGGATGGATATTCTATGGAAACTATTTTAGGAAAAGCAATTAACTGGGAAAAAAATGGACTTTCCGTTTTTTTTTTGCCTGGGACAGTGGTGAAGTGGTTAGCATGTCGGCCTGACGGTGGTGGGGTCGTGGGTTTGATCCCGGGGCGGTTTCCCGCCGTGTGGAGTTTGCGTGGTATACCTGGGGTTGTGTGGGTTTTCTCTGGGTACTATGGTTTCCTCACATATGACCAAAAACGTGAATGTTAGGCTAGCTGGTTGAAGCATCGTAATTGCCTAACCCACATGTGTCAAAGTGGCGGCCCGGGGGCCAAATCTGGCCCGCCGCATCATTTTGTGTGGCCCGGGAAAGTAAATGATGAGTGCCGACTTTCTGTTTTAGGATCAAATTCAAATGAAGAGTAGAGATGTATATTAAATTTCCTGATTTTCCCCCTTTTAAAGCAATAATTGTCATTTTTAATAATTGTTTTCTGTGTTTTTAGTTCAAAAATCATTTTGTAAAATCTAAAAATAGATTTAAAAAAAGCTAAAATAAACATAGTTTTAGATCTATAAAAAACTGAATATTCGGGGCTTTTAATCCAGTTCTTTTAATCCATTCATATAAAAAAAAATATTCTATCTAAAATGGTCCGGCCCACATGAAATCGAGTTGACGTAAACGCGGCCCACGAACCAACCCAAGTCTGACACCCCTGGCCTAACCCTAGCTATGATTGGTTGGTTGTCCTTTGGCTCCTCGTGCCCTGCGATTGGCTGACCACTGCTGTCAGCCTCACAGTTCTAGGGTTGTGGGTTCGATTCTCCCTGGGCTTGTGTTGGTTTTCTCTGGGTACAGCAGTTTTCTCCCACATCACGAAAACATGCATGCTAACCTAACTGGTCAAACACTCTAAGTTGCCCAATCCTAGCTATGATTGGTTGTCTTTTGTCTCTTCGTACCCTGCGATTGGCTATCCACCCATTCAGGGTGTCTCCTATAGTTCACTGGGATACACTCCAGCACCCCCTGCGACCCTTGTGAGAAAAAGCGCTTTGAAAAATGAATGTTTATTGCTAATATGAATAGTTTTGACTGTAAACATACCCAAAAGCTTGACCATGAAACACTTTATTCCCAATGTAAGGATTTTGTTTAAAACGCTGAGTGACAGGAAGGAAACCAAGCGCGTCTCGCTTTCGTATGTCGGGAAAAATCTCGGTGGTGCATCTGTGCGCGAGAGTCAAGATGATTGTTTTCTCTGAAGTTGCGACAGACGCGAAAGGTCCGACGGGGACTGTGCGGACCTGCTGTTTGCTCAGATGTCACCGCTGGTGGCCGTGTGTGTAATGGATAGGCATTGGCTAAAAGATTCAGAGGCTATCGGCGACACCCGACTGTCGTTTAAGGTGGCCTCGAGATGTGGGAGGATAGCATTTTTTTTCTGCTGCCCCTGCTTGTAATCTTCAAAGATGGCTGAGAGGAAAAATATGAATATTACAAACCCGGTAGTGTGCTCGTTAGTAGTGGTGGGATTTATCATGTTTTGGCTTTGTTTTAAGAAACTCATTGACAGCAGCTCTGATATATGTATACGTATATGGGTGTGTGTATATATATATATATATATATATATATATATATATATATATATATATATATATATATATATATATATATGTGTATTTATGTATATGTATATGTGTATATGTATATGTATATGTATATGCATATGTATATGCATATGTATATGCATATGTATATGCATATGTATATGTATGTATATGCATATGTATATGCATATGTATATGCATATGTATATGCATATGTATATGCATATGTATATGTATGCATATGCATATGCATATGTGTATGCATATGCATATGTGTATGCATATGCATATGTATATGTATATGCATATGCATATGTATATGTATATGCATATGCATATGCATATACATATGTATATGCATATGCATATACATTTTCCACGACAATGCACTCGTAAACGGAACAAACAAATTTAAATTAACTTGGATTAATATATACAGACACTCAAACATACGTTTAATGTAACTTTACACAAAACTGAATTCTAATTTTGTTGTAATCTTTTGTTACCTTCGTTTTCCGGGTTGGCGGTGTGCCACACCTCCTCCACCCTCATGTTCGCTATCGATGGACTGTTTGCTGTTGTATTGCCTTCAAAATATTCCCAAAATGATGCACACAAATGTCCTCCTCACAATAGGATAAAATAGAATAGAATAGAATGCAAATAGACATGCATTGTTTTGGAAGCCCGCAGAAAGATGGTCAAACACATAAAACTGCATTCTCTGTTTTTTGGTGCCGCCCTGCTATACATTAGTTTTTTTTTTCTCTCTCTTTGTACACTTTATCTTTGAGCTCCAGGCCACATTGGTTTGCTTACTAAACGAGTTTGCCGTCCCCAGGCGCTCCAGTGGAGAGATATTGTAAAGTTCACGCCCATTTCTATCTTTAACCCCTACGGTTTAAAGATCTTCCGGATAACAGGGACGGCGTGTTTAACGTTTCGGTCTTTTTTGATGGCCTTTAGGTTTGCTCAATCTGAAAAGAGTAATACCTTGACATACGTGTCCAAACATCTGAGAAAAAACAAAGCTCCTCCTCCACTGCAAGATTTTGTACCAAAAAATTCCAAGACATCAACAATGGCTGGCTCTAGAGGTGACTGTGTAGTTCCCTTCAAAAAGAATGCTAAATTAGCTAAAGCAACTTCTCCCGTCATACTTGGAACTGGTACTCGGACGATTCGCCGAAAGACGTTTGGCCAAAGGACGTTTCGCCGACAGACGTTTAATCATCTGTCCAAACTTTAAAAGGCACCGTATGGGTAGACTTTTCCAAAAATTTTGATGAATATGGGAAAAATTGATTTCAGATGCAAGTGAATTGACATATGAGCTCAGTGCCAGAACGCATTAAGCTCGTATCTCAAGGTATTACTGTACCAATTCAAATTCAATTCAATTCCAAAGCCTTTATTGTCATCATACAGAGCTGCGCATAACGAAATTGGTGGTGCTACTCCTAGCTTTTCAAAGTGTGTTTTACCATTTAAAAAAAACATAAATAGTAGTATAAAAGTATAAAATATTGCACAGAATTCTAAAATAGTGCACAGATTCTAAAATAGTGCACCGATTCTAAAACATTGTACAGATTTCTAAGATATTGCACATTGTAATTGCACACCCCGAAGTTATTGCACAGAAGGGATTGTGTGTCTGTCATGCTAACTCAAGTTCAGAGTCCTGATGGGAAAAAACTGTCCTTAAGTCTATTTGTCAATGCTTTGTAAGACCTGTAGCGTCTGCCAGAGGGCAGCAGCTGGAACAGGTTGTCACCAGGGTGGTATGGGTCCCTGACAATGTTCCTGGCATTGTTCCAATTCGAAGACTACAATATGAATTTGAAATTAAACAGTTAGCACGTCCACAAGAGGCGTTTTGTTGAGTTCTTGAAAAGCTAACGAGGGATGAGTAGATTAGAATTGGGAGAATCTGCAAATTAACTGGTTAGAACTGCGCTAAATTATTGCACGTAAAGATTTAACGGGTTTAATCTACCTTGAATCTCATAGAACTGCGGTCACGTTGCAATTATAGAAACCATCAATACCATATTGAAATGCAATGAAAAGCTTGCCACGGATATCATCTGTAGCGGTTCATAATCAATATTTAGCTAATGAATGCCAGCAAAAAAAATGAATATGATGCATTATAGTCGCCGTAGAAACGTGTCCAGATGCTCTAATCATGTTTGCCATCCCAATTCGGGTTGCTAAGCCAAACCCATCACAAAACCTAAAGATGTTGGCGCTATTTTAGCAAATTTAATCAATTCATAAAATATTGCTACTGGTAAAGTTTTATGGCTCATTACAAATCCTTCCAAAACCCTTGAAAAAAAATTACATAAATGATAAAAAAATGAATATTCCCAAATATTGGAAGCACTACAATAAACCAAACACAGACTTGTGCGAATAAATTATGACATATTAGAACTTAAGTTGTAAACATTGATCCGCGGTTCTAATTGTTCAGCAAAAAGGCTTCGGCGGAGTAAATGTCGTAAAATAGACGGCGGTCAGCTCAAACGCCGATTTACGATGAGTAAGCTACGCTTCTTGAGGGTGCCGTATTGACCTCCTCAATTCCAGTCTGCCCGCTAACGCCATTCGCCGCTTCCGCCGCCGAAGACGACACCGCCGCGCAACTGTTGCATAAAACGCCGCCTCGTGCCGACGGCGTAATTGCATATTTCATAGTCTAATCGTCCCGTGGAATTGAAAACCAAACCAAAATCCAGCAGACTTAAATTCAACCCAAATACAGAGAGGCAAGTCAATATTTTTTTATTATTATTTTTTTATCAGCAGGCACACTAAATCTTAGCGCGGAGGGGATTGAAGAGGAGAGCTAATGATGAATTGACCTTTTCCCTTTCATCCTTTTCTTATCTCAATGAAACCCGGCTGACCTTTTCAGCCACCCATCAAGTCCACCACCCACTTTTCCCGGGCGATATTCTTTCATGCCTCCGCCACCTGGGTTAGCATACCTGTCAACTTGTGTTTTTCCCGTATTTTATACATGATTCTGATTGCGTACGCCATATAACAACTTTTATAAGGGATTTTGTTCATGTACGTTTTGGGTAAAACTCCTTTTATCCATTTCGGCTCGAATCCGGATCGACTAGGTCAATGGCAGTGGATGAAAACGTCATCGTCACCTGCTAATGTTGTTATGCTTTAAGCATGGTACAGTAATACCTCGATATACGAGTGCCCTGACATACGAGCAATTTGAGATACGAATACAATTTCGGGCAAATTTATCTTGAGATACGAGACAAATTTTGATATACGAGCATACAACGGACGCGAAAGGCTACTCATAAGAACATCATGGCCAATGTTCCCTCTTAGCTGTGCGCGTGCACAATTGCGCACTACTCTCGTCTTCTCTGCGCACAGCAAATCATATGGAGCGCACAAAATAAAATCCTTTGTTTTTTTTAGCTGTGAGGACGACGCGCGAACCACTCTTCCGCCGGGCCGCCCATTCATAGATATTGATCATTACATTTTATTATTACTAAATCATTTGTGTAGTAGACATGCACTTGCTTATGGCAGGTGTGATACTGGTGTATGCCCATGGCGAGCAATGATAATGTTGCTCACATTGGTACTCAGTGTGCTCAGGGAGGTTGTCTTTCTGCCCAGACAAACAAAAAAATTGAGGGAACATTGATCATGGCCACTGTCTTTCTGGTCGCAACTTCCTCGTGTAATGTCTCTGCGAGCACTGGGCGGAGCCTTGCGTTTTTCCCCCCGTTAGTCAGTGCGAATGGCGGAGCGGTCGCTAATACGAGAGGAGTATATACAACTTCTCGTTGGCAAGTGGTCGTGCGTTATTATTATTGTGAGGACATATGTGTGCATCATTTTGGGAATATTTTGAAGGGAAGTTAAAAGCAAACAACCCTCCATAGGTTGCATCTGAAAGTCAGGGTGGAGGCGGGGCCAATAGAGCCAACCCGGGACAAGAAAGGTATCAACATTTAAAACAAAATTAGAATTACGTTTAGTGTAAGGTTAGATTAAACGTATTTTTGAGTGTGTCTGCATCATAATCGAAGTTCATTTAAGCATGTTTATGTTATGTTACGAGCGCGTTGCCGTGCAAATTGCAATTAACTGATTAACCTTGTAAAAAAAACTGATTGGTCAAAGATTTCCGTCTTATTCTACTGGACTGAACTGCTACTATTGCGGCCTTTTGTGGAATTGTACTGAAACCCTTGCTCATACTGGACAGTTATTTACTCAGCGGTAGCAAATATTGTTCTCTTGCTATGGGTAAGATATTTAAGACCCTTTGAGAGTAAAAATGAAAAATCTCGGCAATTCTCCAGTGAAACGCGTTGGTAATCAGGCCCTTAGAAATGCAATTATGATATAGTGCAGCTAGTGACATAACGTGTCACCCTTAGTACGTTTTAACACTGCGCTATGCATGAAATATCACACATTACTGGTTGTTTTTGCCTGAATAGATTTGCATTTATTCATGAGTCGATGTGTGTGGTTTTTTTCGTGATGTGCTTATCTTGTCTGTGTGGATATAGTCTGATTGCAAACACACACGACAGTTTGCACTTGGGGTGAAAACGGAGAGTTGTGGACTACACTTGTCAGGGGGAGGGGCATACGTCCATTTTCCCGGCATGCTATTAACCGATTGTCTGTGTTTAGGCAGTCCTTGTTCATTTTTCCGCATTTCAAGAGACACCCGCATTCACCGTTGGCATCCCAATTAGGAAAAGCACCGCATACTTGCGGTCTAGATGAAATTAAAACATGTTCTCAACCACAAGTAACAGAAATTTGTTGTCATGGTAGAAATCGGAGTTTGCATTAGTAAAATTGATGGTAATGTTTTGCATTTTGCTGGTTAATGTAAAAAAAATGTTTTTTTATGTAGTATCGAAAAATGTTTAATTGGTGAAAATTGGGAAACAGGGGGCGGCTTATACGAGAGAAATTGTCACATTCTACCATTTTAAGAGCACGGCTTATACGCGAATGCGGCTAATATGCGAGAAAATATGGAATTCTAAGGTTAAGATGTATTCAGACCACCATAAGTGTTTTTCTTCTTTCCCTTTCCCCTGGAACGAATAAATAACCGGCTTTCTTGTCGGCTTATCCGCAACCGGCGATATTTTTGCTTCCATAGACGGCGACCCCCTCCCCTACCTCTCGCCCTCCCCCCAAAGGTGTAAGATATCAGCCGCAACATCTGCGCTGACATTTGGAGAAATAGGGCGGCGTCAGGCGAGGTGGCGCTCGCGTGATATACGCTCCATAAAGAGATAAAGAGTGCACGGGTGACCGTGGCGACACTTTCTCTTCCACGGCTCTTACTTTCATACCGCCGAGCTGTCAAAGTGTGCATTGCGGGTGAACGAGGTGTCACGCCAGAGGTGGCGGGGTGCCGTAAGCACCACCCTCGTTGAGGCGGGGACGCCGGGTGTCACTCGGCAGGTCGGCGACCTTCCCCTGAAGCTCGTGTGATCGGCTCAGCCTGACAGAAATTTGATGAGAAGGTCCACATGTAGTCGCACTCTGTCTGTTTGGGGACCACTCTGATAAGGACCACCACTCTCGTGGTCAGGAATCCATCCACCTGCTGGCCTTACCCGTCTTAGAGTAGACTTGAGTTTGAGTTTGATTTATATAGTCAGGGTCAGCACATTTTAATGAACATTTTTATATTCTTGTTAATGAACATCTCATCTCATTTTCTGTACAGTTTTATCCTCATTAGGGAGGCGGGGGGTGCTGAAGGCAATCCCAGCTGTCTCCAGGCCAAAGGCGGGGGACACCCTGAATCGGTGGGCAGCCAATCGCAGGGCACAATGAGACAAATAACCAATCACTCGTAGCTAGGGGCAATTTAGAGCAAGGGTGTCAGACTCGGGTTGGTTCGCGGGCTACATAAAGTACAACCCAACTCAGTTTTGCTTCCGTTGCCTTTATAAAAATGTGTTTTAGCGTGTGGGTTTAAGCTGGTGTATGTTTTGCCATGCCTGGCTGCGTCTTTAAAGCCGGTACATCCTTTGTGTGTTTAAAATACAGAAATAGCACTCGTTACTGAAACTGCGGCGAAAATACGATGCGCTGTATCGTCCTGAAGATACGGTAATTGAAATATTGAACGTGACAAAAGTCCCCCTTAATGCGTTGTAATTCTTCTTCAATTTCCTTCTAAATTACGAATTTGTCTTGCACTTTCAGTCTTCTTAAACAGTAAATGTTCCATAGGGAAACCTATCAAAGCTACAAGACGGTAAAAAAACAAAACAAAAACAAATGAATCAATCCATTTGTGTTTAGCCCAGCTGCCTTGCCAATTATACTCTCGCACAAAGCTAAGGTTAAAGTGCAGCATTCGCGGTGGGTGGATGCACGTCTTGGACTACAGCTGTTGCGCTTCCAAAGGTTGCGCTTTTAATGAGCCGCGTTTGCATCGAGAGCCTCACAATGGCTTCCCGAAAACAGCCATTGTCACTTGAGATCAATGCCGCCGCGTTCCGATCCGCCACCGACGCCTCATTTCATTCCGATCCGATAACGTCGCCGTCTCGGCGTTAATTGATTTGCGGGCCGTCTATTGAAACGCTCCGTCTCATAAATGCCACTTTGATGACAAGCAGAAGCAAGGTGACACGTTGAACATAACACCGGCGCGTGATTGGACTATTTTTACACCTCGACACCGTGTTGTGATACAGTGGCACGCAGACGGAAACGGATGCAATTTGCGAAAGGTCGGAATGACGACTTGTGTTTTCTCACCCCCGCGGCGCCGTAGTCGAACCCGCCACCTCCCACGCTAGCCAGATTCTCCCACAGAGTCAAGCTGGTAGAGCGCGATCAGAGCGGCGAGTTATGCTAGGCGGCCTCTTGTCGACTAAAATTAACTTATTTTTCCCTTTTGGGAGAAACAAACATTGTCAGAAACATGCATGCTAAGCTAATTGGATGCTAAAATTGTCTGTTGTTCGGTATTATGAGTGTACACTACAGGGCCATGATATTAGGAACGCCAATTTAAGATCTTCATTGTGCCAGGTAGGCGGCTTGGTGGATGAGTGGTTAGCGTGTCGGACTCACAGTTCTGCGGTCGAGGGATCGGTCCTCACTGAGTGGAGTTTGCATGTTCTCCCAGGGCTTGTGGGGTTTTTTATCCGGGTACTCTGGCTAGCCCACATGTGTCAAAGTAGCGGCCCGGGGGCCAAATCTGGCCCGCCGCATCATTTTGTGTGGCCCGGGAAAGTAAATCATGAGTGCCGACTTTCTGTTTTAGGATCAAATTCAAATGAAGAGTATATATGTATATTCAATTTCCAGATTTTCCCCCTTTTAAATTAATAATTGTAATTTTTTAATCCATTTTTTTTCTGTGTTTTTAGTCCAAAAATTATTTTGTAAAATCTAGAAATAGAACGGTCGAATGGACGTTTGGTAGAACGGACGTTTGGTCGAACGGACGTTTGGTCGCCAGGTTCGCTCACTGTCAAATTATGACAGAGTTTACTGTTGATATTTTGATATTAGATATTTAGATATTAAACTCACTCGCTCATGATTATAATTTTGAGAGCTGGTTTCAACAGTAACAACCCGGCGACCAAACGTCCGTTCGACCAAACGTCCGTTCTACCAAACGTCCGGGGACCAAACGTCCGGGGACCAAACATCTTTCGACGAAAAGTCCGAGTACCATGCTATAATTGTCACTCAAAAAATGATGACTGAATCGGGGGTACGGCTTATATGCGCACAAATTTGACTTGAAACTGCTATGTGACAAAGACGAAATGCCATAACGCCGCCCAGTCGTTTTTAAAAGCAAACCAGATATGGTCAAACATTCAATTCTAATAAGCGCTCCACCATTGCGGTCTTGGGATCGCTCCGATGTCCCTTTTGGCCCCTCTCCGAGTCCCTATTGTGTCTACACGTTGCAGGACTAAATTGACCTGACTGGATAAATCTATCTGTATTAAAAATTCACAGGGATGCTAATGAATGTGTGCAGCGGACAATTGACGGTCTGTTTTTAGCAAGTAAACGCCGCTTAAGCGAGGTCTCGGCGGACGTCCTTTTCCATCGATTGCGACGTCCTCCCAGTGAAAAACGAGGACTGGAAGACGCCGGCGAGAATGACGAGATGGGATAATGTTAGGGGGGGTGTCGAGTGTTAGTCTATTAACGTCACTAGCATGTCACCTACTTTGACCGTGAGTGGTCCACGTCACGTCAGGCCGGAGGACGGCAGTCATCCGTCGAAGCCGCGAATCCCGCTGACCTTCGCCGATTTATGCGGCTTTCTTGCGATTAGCTGCGCTAAAGGGACGGCTATTGACCGCAGAGCTGACACCTGCTCAACGTTGTTAAACAGAAATGAATTCGATTCGGCCGTATATGTTCTCCTTGGAGGCGTCTTTGGTCTAAGGATAGGGTGTCAGACTCGGGTTGGTTCGCGGGCCGCGTTAACGTCAACTCCATTTCATGTGGGCCGGACCATTTTAGATCTAATATTTAGATTTTTTTAATATAAATGGATTAAAAGAACTGGATTAAAAGCCCTAAATATTCAATTTCTTATAGATCTAAAACTGTTTATTTGAGCTTTTTTTTCTTAGTAAGAGAAAAATCATTCATTTAATCATTTGTTTTTCATTTCAAAAGGAAACCTTTTTTTTTTTTACAAAATTATGTTCCATATTAAATTGGAAAACAGATTTTTTTTTACAAAATTATGTTCCATATTAAAGTAGAAAACAGAAAATATTTGTTATATATTTTTAGATTTTACAAAATGATTTTTGAACTAAAAACACACAGAAAAAAATGGATTGAAAATTTTCAATTGATTTAAAAGGGGGAAAATCAGGAAATTTAATATACATATATAGTCTTCATTTGAATTTGATCCTAAAACAGAAAGTCGGCATTCATGATTTACTCTCCCGGGCCACACAAAATGATGCGGCGGGCCAGATTTGGCCCCCAGGCCGCCACTTTGACACGTGTTTTAGGATGAAATTAAAATGAAGAGTATAGATGTATATAAAATTTCCTGTTTTTCCCCCTTTTAAATCAATAATTGCAATTTTTTAATCCAATTTTTCTGTTTTTAGTTCAAAAATAATTTTGTAAAATCTAAAAATATTTAAAAAAGCTAAAATAAACATTGTTTTAGATCTATAAAAACTGAATATTCAGGGATTTTAATCCAGTTCTTTTAATCCATTTATAAAAAAAAAAATCTAAATATATCTAAAATGGTCCGGCCCACGTGAAATCAAGTTGACGTTAAAGCGGCCCGAGAACCAACCCGAGTCTGACACCCTTGCCGTCGGGTCCATGTGAAGCAGTCTTCCCTGCTAAGGAAAGCATTAGCACCTACGCAATCAATCGCACGACGCCCATTTTTATACTCTGACTATTTTAAACAGACTTAATCAATAGCGGAATATGTTCGGGGCAAGAAAATGGGAGAAGCTAAGTTCTAGTACGCTCCTTCTCCGGCGAGCTGAGATCTATCGGGGCACTGACACAACATGGAAGATCCTATTTGACACGTTGTTGTTGGCTTTCTGTCTGGGACCGTGTCCAAGTGTGGGTGTGTTCGTTTGCCAAGATGCCAAAACACCTTTTATAGCCCCGCTACATTTCCTCGCTCTTGAGGTAAGACTTACAGACAGTGTGGAAATACCCTCATTCCTTGGGGAACATCCTTCATGCTCACACTTCCTCAGTGCTGGAATGAATTTGGGGTGTGTGTGTCTGTTCTGCACTGCAGTTCGTCTACAAAATGTACAGCTACCTTATTTACTCGCCGTATTTGTCGCAAAAAAAATGATGACTGAATCGAGGGTACGGCTTATATGCGCAAAAATTACACTTAACATGCACGAAATGCCATAACGCAAGACAATTTATTTCAACATAGAGAAAAAATATAGCGTATCTTGCATAAAACGTGAAAAAACTAAAAATTGTGAATCAGGGAAATTGTAAAATTCAACATTGATTTTAAAGGAATTTTAAAGGTGTGGCTTATATGCGCACAAATTAAACTTCACATGCACGGAACGCCATAACGCAAGACAATTTATTTCAACATTGAGAAAAAATATAGCCTATCTTGCATAAAATGCGAAAAAACTCAAAATTGTGAATCAGCGAAATTGTAAAATTCAACATTGATTTTAAGGCAATTTTAAGGGTGCGGCTTATATGCGCACAAATTAAACTTAACATGCACGAAACGCCATAACCCAAGACATTGTCATTTATTTCAACATAGAGAAAAAAATATAGCGTATCTTGCATAAAACATGAAAAAACTAAAAATTGTGAATCAGGGAAATTGTAAAATTCAACATTGATTTTAAGGCAATTCTAAGGGTGCGGCTTATATGCGCATAAATTAAACTGCACGAAACGCGACAATTTATTTCAACATAGAGAAAAAAATATAGCGTATGTTGCATAAAACGGGAAAAAAATCTTGTGAATCTCAATTGTAAAATTCAACAATTTTAAGGCAATTTTAAGGGGGCGGCTTATACGCGGAGGTGGCTAATATGCGAGAAAATCCGGTAATTCTATTGTTGCAATTTTTTAACTTGTGAAACTTCACACCATGAAATCTGTTTGAGACAATTATTGACAATAACCACAGGCTGTTGCATCGCTACGCTAACAATGTAGCCTTTGACAAAAGTGCCCAGAATTCTTTGGGATATTGACATCCCGCATTCCCGTTCACCGCCGAGGAACACTAAGCTACCCTCAAATTCCTTCAGGCTTCTGTCTGGGTCAACTTTATTGAATCAATTTACACTCAGGAAGTATGTTCAGGGGGTCGATGTACTACAGTTTTAAGGCCAAGAGCGGGAAGGGAGCTCGGCTTTTTTTCCGATATTCAACCCTATTTTCTAGTCTAGGAGTCTAAGTTCCGTCTTGTGTTCCAAAAGCAAGTTCTCCCAGTCTCGGCTATATGAGGTTAAAAAAAAAACTGACAGTGGCAAAGGTTTAAAACATTGGAATGGCAAAATTCTGTATGTTATTGGCTCTCCCGATGTAATGATTTCAAGAAAGTCAGGAACAGTCAGTAGGATTGCAATTGGAAAATGCAATTATTTATTATTAGATTAGATTAGATAACTTTATTCATCCCGTACTCGGGAAATTTCACTGTCAAAGTAGCAAGAGGGTGAGAATACAGACACAGAAGACATTTTAGACATAAATAGATAATAATAAATAAAGATAAAAAGATAATAAGTAAATGGATTATTGCGACAACTTTTCTCATTTCGACTAGGAGGGCGAGATTGAAATCGTTAATATTTATTTCTCTTAACTACTTCTCGTAACTCGATTTCATGTGGGCCGGACCATTTTAGATATAATATTTAGATATTTTTTTTATATAAATGAATTAAAAGAACTGGATTAAAAGCCCTGAATATTCCGTTTTTTATAGATCTAAAACAATGTTTATTTTAGCTTTTTTTAAATATATTTTTAGATTTTACAAAATTATTTTTGAACTAAAAACACAGAAAAAATGGATTGAAAAAATTACAATGATTGATTTAAAAGGGGTAAATCAGGAAATTTAATATACATCTATACTCTTCATTTGAATTTGATCCTGAAACAGAAAGTCGGCACTCATGATTTACTTTCCCGGGCCACACAAAATGATGCGGCGGGCCAGATTTGGCCCCTGGGCCGCCACTTTGACACCTGTGCTCTACGATGACTTAAGTCTTTGTCAGTGATGGACTCCCTCATCCCGCGAGTGTCTCTCCACCACTGGGCAAAAAGCTTAACGACATCCCCAAACTCATCATAGCGCATCCATATGGACCGTCCCCCCCCCCTAGGCCCCGCCCACTGAGCTGTCATGCTCCGATGCTAAATGTAGCCGTTTGGCAGAGAATTAAACGTGCAAAAACGGCCAGCGAGGAAAGTCGGCATACCAGATGTGAGCGGGTTTTAACAGGTTGCCCCGCCGCTGTTAGGGACCAATTAGCGTTTGTCACGATACACTTCCGCACCGGTGTGTGCGGGCATTTGGGTTTTTTTGAACACGGCTTCATTTTCGCACGCAATATGGTCGGTATTTTATTAGTCCGGCTAATTGTTTCTGTTCACAGCCTGTTTCCAAGTGGCGAAATTGTTAGCGGAGAAGCGCAGTGGCGCAGACGCAGTGTTGCCAAGCAATTGAGCTCGTCAAATTATGGAGAAAACCTGAGCAGATGCCCTCCACCGAGGCCGCAGTCTGTCCGTCTTTGCGTTCCAGTTTTCAAAGCTGTAGGAGGGCATATGTGTCAAAGTGGCGGCCCGGGGGCCAAATCTGGCCCCCCGCATCATTTTGTGTGGCCCGGGAAAGTAAATCAAGAGTGCCGACTTTATGTTTTAGGACAAGGGTGTCAGACTCGGGTTGGTTCACGGGTTGCTTTAACGTCAACTCGATTTCATGTGGGCCAGACCATTTTAGATATAATATTTGGATTTGTTTTTAATAAATGGATTAAAAGCCCTGAATATTCAGTTTTTTATAGATCTAAAACAATGTTTGATTTGAGTTTTTTTTTAAATATATTTTTATATTTTACAAAATGCATTAAAAAATGACAATTATTGATTTAAAAGGGGGAAAATGAGGAAATTTAATATACATCTATACTCTTCATTTGAATTTGATCCTAAAACAGAAAGTCGGCACTCGTGTGCAATAGATGGTCCAAAAAGGACCCCAAACGCCCTCCTGCTTGCACCTGAAGTGTCCTTCGTCAAAGAAAACAACACGTTTTCTACTTCACACCTGAAACGCACCACCACTGCCAGATATTTAAAAAAAAACACTAACACCCGAACTGCAACAATACTGTTAAATATGCAGATGCGCGTCGGCCTCACAGTTCTGCGGTTGAGGGTTCGGTCCCCACTGAGTGGAGTTTGCATGTTCTCCCAGGGCTTGTGGGGGTTTTTATCCGGGTACAAAGTCAAAGTGGCGGCCCGGGGGCCAAATCTGGCCCGCTGCATCGTTTTGTGTGGCCCGGGAAAGTAAATCATGAGTGCCGACTTTCTGTTTTAGGATCAAATTCAAATGAAGAGTATAGATGTATATTACATTTCCTCATTTTCCCCCTTTTAAATCAATAATTGCAATTTTTAATCCATTTTTTCTGTGTTTTTAGTTCAAAAATCATTGTGTAAAATCTAAAAATATATAAAAAAACTAAAATAAACATTGTTTTAGATCTATAAAAAACGGAATATTCAGGGATTTTAATCCAGTTCTTTTATTAATCCATTTATTTAAAAAAATCTAAATATTATATCTAAAATGGTCCAGCCCACGTGAAATCAAGTTGATGTTAAAGCGGCCCGCGAACCAACCCCAGTCTGACACCCTTGCCGTAGGGTCTCGTTCTGGCGTTTCGTCAGATCCACGTGGAGCGGTTTTCCCTGCCAAGCGGACGCCTCAACTGGCGAAAACTCTTGCCAAAAGTGTCGGCGGAACAAAAGCACGACTTGCACTTTTCGCCGCACCCCGCCGTGAGTCCGCATGCCGACCTTCCTCCACCGGCAGCTTCTGGTCTCGTTTTTTTCCCCCCGAAAACAGTGGAAGGATTCTAGCTTAGCGGGTTGCTCGACCTTTCAACGATGAATGTTTCTCGGTCTTGTCGGGGCGTTGAAATGGAAAAGCAAACTTTTAGACTCTTGAAAGTGAGCCGTCGAAAGATGGAACTGTTTATGAGAGCCTTCTAGATCTACAATATAGTAGTAAAGGCATCGTATAAGAGCATAAGGATTGATCGCATTGATCGCTCTAGTCCATTACAAAGGAATATATGACCACAGTGAGGAAAACCTGTAAACTTTAAAGTGGCTGTAAACTTACTAATGGAAACTTCATCTTGTAGTGTGTGTGTTGGCTTGCATCACTGTTTTCTTTCTGTGCTCTTTTCAAACTCTTTCCACATTCTGACTGAAGACCTCTTGACGGGCCTTTTTTGAATTTTTGTAATTTGAAAATTGTGGATCAGCGTGCGGCTTATACGCGACAAATTGTAAAATTCAACAATTTTAAGGCAAATTTAAGGGTACGGCTTATACACAGAGGCGGCTAATATGCGAGAAAATAAGTGTTTAAGAGTTTAATTCCTAATGAAGTGATTTTCGATATGCGGATGATTCTTGTACACATTGCCTGTCATAAACTTGCAATATCCCATCTTGCCGAGTTAATGATTCTGCGAGAACGACACCGTTTTTAGGCCATGTGTGTTGCGTAACTTCATTGGGTATCATTTAAATGTACAGTATTTTCACGACTATAAGGCGCACCGCATTATAAGGCGCACCCTCAATGAATGAATTTTTTTTCCATATATAAAACACACTGGATTATAAGGCGCCCTGTCTATTTTGGAGAAAATTTAAGACTCAAGTGCGCCTTATAGTCGTGAAAATACGGTATTCACTTCTTTTAATGACCTCAGCGTGGTCTGGATTATACTTTCATAATTATGTCCATTTGTCAAAACGCACCCAGAAGCTTTATTTGTATTAACCCGGCATCCTTACCAGGCTTCGCTACCCATCATACCTTGCTTTCCGTTCTGTCTCGCCAGAACAGGCGTCATTTCTGTCCACCAGGGTATTCTTTTCCCACCGCTCCGTCCCGTAGGACAGGATATGGTCCGGTTACGGGGGTCGAGTGGCCGTGTAAACTCTGGCGGGATTGGAAGCGTGACTGTGATATGCTTGAAAAGCTGATTAATTTTTAATCTTGGCCTTGCAGCGCTACGGATAAAACCCGCTCCAACAATACTAATTATGTGCAGGAGCAATCGCCGTGCAGGCACCACGCATAAATCTACTTCCAGATCAACTGTGGAGTGGAGTAAGCTATCTCCCTCGTGCCGTTGCACAAATAAGTCGGCCCTAGCGTGAATACCCAGGCGTACTTTGCTCGCGGAATTCGGGTGACAGGACAAAAACGTAGACTACCACACATGCGGACCATGACCAAATGCTTTTATTGTCATTGTACAAGTATAATCATACCTGTCAACGTGTGTTTTTTACCGTATTTTATACGGTTTTTGATCATTTCAAATTGTGTTTGCTGTTAGACAACTTTTGTATGGGATGAAACTGATCTCCTTTGACCCATTTTGGCTCTAATCCGGGTCGTCTCGGTCACTGGTAGCAGACAAAAACGTCATCATCGACTGCTAATATTGTCATGCTTTAAGCACGATATGCGGACATGCATTCCGCCTTTTCACTATATAAATATAGCGCGTCAGCAAGCAATGTACCCGGACAGTCAAACTGTCAGCGTCTAACAGTGACATCTACAGAATCTTGAATTGAGTGCACCGACTGATTGGGCACCCTGTCCACTTTGGAGAAAATTATACACTTTTAAGTGCGCCCTATGTGAGTAAATATGTGGCGCGTTACATATTTAGGTTTTTTTTTTAATTGCTTAATAATGGGAATTGCAATCATTATGAAGAGGCACAATTGGCCAAGGTTGACAGGAATGAGTATACATGAATTATTCGATTATCGCGGTTAATGTAGACCAGAAATGGCCACGATAAACGGAAAACCGCGAAGTAGGTCTCCCCATTTTAAAAATAATAATAATAATTTTTAAAAAATAGAAATATATATAGTTTTTAGTTTTTTTTTTAATAGCAAGCACGGGACAGGCTTCCGCTTGCGAGTTTGAGCGTAAATTTCCACATTTTTATGAACTTACAAAAAATAATTAACCAAAAAAAATGTCCCTTGGAAAAAAAAACACGATACAGTGAAGCCGCGATAATCGAGGGATTACTGTAATGACATTTAAAGCTTCACAATAAAGTACTCAAATAATAACAACAAACAAACTGACAAATAATCAATAAATAAGAACTCAAGTTGAGTAAAAATCAATAAACAAGAACTCGAGTTGAGTATGGTGACGGCTTTTGGGAAGAAACTGCCCTTAAGTCTGTTTGTCTTGGCTGTTATGGTCCTGTAGCGCCTGCTAGATGCAAGACTGTTGTCTGCATACTCGTTGAAATCGCATCAATATGCAGCTTTGGTTTGCGCAATATGTTCATGAATGCATTTTAGTAGAATCAATCCATCGTAATGTGTCAATTTTTAGATGATTGTCTTGTCAGTGCTAGGAAAGGAAGAGCTTTTAACCCGTGATTTAGGACGCTACGCTCCGCTAAGTCACCATTTAAAAGGTGGAAAGGGAGTTTTTGTGCTTTTCGACATGCCCTCTCGCTGAGAGATAGATGCTAATAAATGAGCTATTCTGTGGGACTGTTAAGGTTGCTTGTTGAAGACACAAATTGAAATGATGTCGTTAAATTTGGCAGGTATTTTCTACGAATGTGAATGCATCGATAATTATTTTTTTAATTATGAAGAAAAAAAAATGATTATCTGTCGTCAGTTTGTCCAATTTTTTTACCGCTAATCTCTTATTTGAGGTCTTAACTTTCCGAGGCTTTACCGAGCAATTTCATCCGATAAAAATAAATAAATATCCTGACGCTTTTCAAGATTGTTGACTTTAGTTCTACAATCAAAGCGCTTCTGATGCAATCACTTTCTGTCTAATAAATAAATAAAGGGGCTCTTCTCATTCACATCCTCCTCCTCCTCATCATCATCATCATCATCATCCTCTCTTCCGACGGCGTAATCAGGACACAGCACGAAACCGCCAATTTCCGTCCCACTTCCCTTTTGTTTATCGACTGCGCGACCCAAACGATGCCTCCTGAAATTTGTAGCATGTTGAATGAACAAGACCGCCATTGCGTTTTTGTTTTTTTTCATGAGGAACCCAACGGGGAGCCCGGAGCTGATTGATTACGCCGGTGATCACTCTCGCAAGATAATGTCCTTCCTTTTAATGGCGCATTGTAGCACTGCTTGTTACCGGGACCAGATTGGGGACAGATGCTTCATCAATGTCTCCTTGCGAAATTTGGATATTTCAAAATGCTTAGCGCTTCGGTTTTTTGTGATCACTCTCACTGAGACATCACAAAGTCGTCATTATTGTAGACCAAGTCTTAAAAACAAAGACTTCAACTCCAATCTGTCAATATCTGAAGCATTCTGAGGTCCATAACTTCAACAATGTCTCCTTGCGAATACTTGACTTCTGTTTTTCATGTATTTTATACATTTTTTGATCATTTCAAATTGTGTACGCCGTATAACAACTTTTGTACAAGATTTTTTAAGTAAGTTTTTTGTGAAACCGATCTCGTTTTACCCATTTCGGCTCTAATCCGGGTCGTCTCGGTCACCGGTAGTAGACGAAAACGTCATCGTCGACTGCTAATATTGTCATGCTTTAAGGATGAAATGCACATATTTCAATTCACAATATATAAATATAGCGCGTCAGCAAGCAATGTACCCAGACAGTGAAATTGTCAGCGTCTAACAGCGACATCTACAGAATCTTGACTTTATTGCACCGACTGATTGGGCACTCCGTCCACTTTGTAGAAAAATTTAGACTTTTAAGAGCGCCCTATGTGAGTAAATATGTGCCATGTTGCATTTTTACGTTTTTTTTAAATCGCTTAATAAGGGGAATTGCAATCATTAATAAAGGGAGCAATTGGTTAAGGTTGACAGAAATAAATATACAGTAATCTTTCGATTATCGTGGTTAATGTAGACCAGATATGGCCACGATATACGAAAAATCGCAAAGTAGGGTCACCCCTATTTAAAAAATAAATAAAATAATAATTTCGTTTTAGTTTTTTTTACTTAAGTGCCTGATGTAGTTTCTGAGAAAAAATGTCCACCTCATAAGTGGACGCCAGGCCCTTATAGTCCAAAATTTAACATTGTAGTCTTGTGACAACCAAAAATGTGATGTCCACACGTGTGGACGCCAAGTCCGAGGAGGTTAAGCATGATATTCGCACGCATATTCCCCTTTCACACATCCGTCTTTTCACGATATAAATATAGCGCGTCAGCAAGCAATGTACCCAGACAGTGAAATTGCAATCATTAATAAGGGGAGAATTTGACAGGTATGAATTCTGCAGATCTTTAAAAAACTTTTTGCATTTGCGGTTTTTGTAATCGCCTTAACTGAGACATCACGAAGCCGTCTATGCACGTTCTCCGCCTTTCCGCCGCTCGAAGGGCGCCGGATTGGGCAAACTTGTCTTTGTTGTGTTTCAACAATGCATGGGCACGTGTGTAAACAGTGCTTATCCGCTTTTAATTGCCTCATCTGCCAGTATGAGCGTAAAGCAATAAAAGGGGATCATCCGCTGATTTCCCCAAGTCTGCGCCCGGGCCACCGCCAGGCGACCGTCCCCGAACGACGACGACGGCGGCGGCGGCGGCGGCGGCGGCGACTCATTCGCCATCTGCCGTCTCTTTCCGCTCGGCTCGCGAACCTCGTGGGAATTTTTAAAGACGATGGGATTAACAAAGAACTTTTGCATATCTTGCGTACTCGCTCTGGGAATTTTAAGAGGTTGTGTGGCACATTTAGTCTTTACAATCCTGATAAGCACATCTGCACCGACACCCCTTTTGCTAATTACCAGTTCAGTCATACCTTGAGATACGAGCTTCATGCATTCTGGTATTGAGCTCGTATGTGAATTTACTCGTATCTCAAATCCTTTTTTTCCCCATAGAAATGAACTAAATACAGCGGTAACTCGAGATACGAGCTTAATTTGTTGCGGGACTGAGCTCGTATGTTGATGTACTCATAACTCAAATGAATGTTTCCCATAAAAATGAACTAAAAACAAATTAATTTGTTCCAAAAACAGCAAAAACAGGATATTGGATTGGGAAAAACATTTTTATTTATTCTAATTCACCATCTCTTATCAAAGTAACAAATAACTAGTGGTTTAATAGTACTAAAATGTGTTTAATAGTACTAAAATTAGACGGATTTCACGGAGGGGAGACTTTTTGCACGACAACGCGCTCGTAACATAACAAACAAATTTAAATGAACTTGGATTACAATGCAGACGCTCAAACATAAGTTTAATCTAACCTTACACTAAACTTAATTTTAATTTTGTTTTACATTATGATACTTTTCTTCTCCCGGGTTGGCTCTATTGGCCCCGCCTCCACCCTGATTTTCAGATGCAACCTATCGAGGGTTGTTTGCTTTCGTCTTCCCTTTAAAATATTCCTGAAATGAAGCACACAAATGTCCTCACAATAGTATAACGCACGACCACTTGCCAACGAGAACTAGTATATACTCCTCTCGTATTAGCGAACAAGCTCCGCCATTCGCACTGACTAACGGGGAAAAAAAACACTGAAAAAATGCAAGGCTCCGCCCAGTGCTCGTAGAGACATTACACGAGGGAGTTGCGACGGGAAAGACAGTGGCCATGATGTTCATATGAGCAGCCTCTCGCGTCCGCTGTTTGCTCGTATATCAAACTTTGTCTCGTATCTCAAATTTCTCGTATGTTGGGACACTCGTATGTCAAGGTTTTACTGTAATTAAGAAAGAAATGGCCACCTCTTTGCCACTTTTTGCCCTAATTACATTTCCTCCTCCGTTCCACATTAAAAAACCCCGATGTAAAATGGCAGCTGAGATCTTTTATAGTTTAAGTGTAGAGATTAAACAAGGATGTGGAAATTTCCCCAACAAATATGTCCCGCTTGTGCCATTAACCTTGAGCAAGCTTATTAACTTGGCACTCCCCCACTAGTTGATATCCGCTATAAGATTTCCCAATCCGCCAATTCTCCTTCATTGAGCAATAAGCTATTCGTGACGAGCGAGTGGAACGTTGGCGAGACAGTCGTGAATAGCTTTGCTTACAAATGTCTCCACTCTGGATGTCGTCCTCGTCATCGAACCTGACGTTCCTGCCAGTTTTTCCCCAATCTTTGTCTGAAAGGAGAACGTTGAATTTGCGTAGGAAAATGCGCAATGTGATTGGATGATTGCTCGCATCTGTTTTTTGGTTAACTACCGTATTTTCTCGCATATTAGCCGCCTCCGCGTATAAGCCGTACCCTTAAAATGGCCTTAAAATGGTTGAATTTGACAATTTCTCTCGTATAAGCCGCCCCCTGATTTACAATTTTCACCTCCATATTCATGGTTTTAATAGGGAGTACAAATGTGTTACTTTGAAAGGAAAATCTTAAGAAAAATCTTTGCACGTAGTATTTCCGAGATACTGTATGAATCTAAAGTATCGTCTGCTGTTGCCTTCACGTAGACAAATTTAAAAAGGAAATCAGGTGAGCAGTACAACCAGGAAGTGTGTCCATTGCGGTCTAGTTTTCACCAAGTGTCTGGGTGCAATAATAGCATGGGATACACATTACGCATATTTTAACGATCGACAGCAAAACCTCTATGACAGAGGTCGGGAACCTTTTTGATGGAAAAAAGCCATAAACAATTCATATTTTTTAAATGTTAATCCTCGAGAGCCATGCTCCGAATTTAAAAGTCAACATGCATGTAAATGTGTGCATTTTTGAGTCACTTCACCACTTTTAAAGTACAAAAAAGTCTTTGAATTCTTTTGACAACATTGTTTCGTTGTTGCTAATCAATGAGA
Source organism: Stigmatopora argus (assembly GCF_051989625.1). Taxonomy (NCBI): domain Eukaryota; kingdom Metazoa; phylum Chordata; class Actinopteri; order Syngnathiformes; family Syngnathidae; genus Stigmatopora; species Stigmatopora argus. Next base: position 22,741,866 of record NC_135389.1, on the reverse strand, counting down.
AAATCCATGCAGAAGATTGTAATGAAGAAAAAAAAAGATTATAAGGCGCTGGGGTAGTGTCAATGCCATAATACCAACGTAATGCTCCTATTCCTGCACTTTCTCACCAGCAGTTTCCATAGTTTACCTCACAGGTTAGTGGAGAGCCATATGCACCCATCAAAAGAGCCATATGTGGCTCCCGAGCCATAGGTTCCCTACCCCTGCTCTATGAGGACTACAGTCTTTGTCAGTGATGGAGTCCCTCCCACAGGTCTGGACTCCCTCATCCTTTGTGTGTGTCAAATACAGAAATGGCACTCGTTACTGACACTGCGCCTTTAAATGCGATGCGCCATATAGTCGTGAAAATACGGTAAATCCCTATTGCTAAATTTCGATTATTCGACTTCAACTGGAAAAAGTGGCTAAGCAGTCGCAGTCGAATCATAAGAAACCCGACCAATCTGTACCAGCGTTGCGCAGGAAAATCAGCAAGCCGCTCTGCACATTTCGTACGAAGAATAAACGCTCCATTTTTTTACAACAGCCGTCCTTGCACCGAGCGATTGGATAGTAAAAACAACGCAGCGAAGTGGCGGCTAGCTAAGGTGATCCGCTTTTAAGGGGGCGGCGGTCTCCATACACGAGATTGGTGTTCCGGGAAGAAAATTGGCGGAATTCATCAAATCCGCTGGTGTAAAACGGCAGCGGCAGCCTTGTGCGCGCAGCCCTTAAATGTGAAAATAACCCGGCCGCCCTGTGGGAGCGTGTTTTATGTGGTTGGAGGGGTTCAAGTGGGGCCCATATATTGCTTGGCGTAGAGACGTGGCAGGGTTTGTCAGCTTCCCGTAGCAGCGTGTTCCCTCGCTCTCCCGCTTTCGTGTCGCCGGAGCGTTTCTCCGACAGTAACGCTGACGCTGTAAGAGTGATTTATGCAGTCATAAGAGCGAGCGGCCCGTGCTTCATCCTGACACCTATTATTAAAATGAGACATTTGAGTGTGAAGAGGAAACAAAGCGGGGAGGGCTGATGAGAATGCAGGAACCAACCACGGCGTGGTATCTTTTCTTCAATGGTGACCTCCATTTGGGGTTCTTATTCGAGCTTGCGTTGGTTCCAGGTGGATGGATTGACCGGTAGAAAGGCTAGGTCAGGGGTCGGGAACCTTTTTGACGGAGAGAGCCATAAACAATTCATATTTTCTAATGTTATTTCTTGAGAGCCATTCTCAGAATTGAAAAGTACAATTACATGAAAATTTGTGATCTTTTTGTCCTTTCTCCACTTTTAAGTATAAAAAGTCTCCGAATTCTTTTGACAACATTTTTATGATGCTGCTAATAAATCAGTATCAATGATATCATGCATGCAGAAGTGTATTAAAAAACAAAATTATGATTAAAGTGGTGGTAGAGGTAGTGTCAACGCCACAATGATGCTCCTATTAGTATGTTCGGGACTCAGCTCTCTCACCATTGATTTTCATATTTTACCTGAGAGCCATATGCACGCATGGAAAGAGCCACATATGGCTCCCGAGCCATAGGTTCCCTACCCCTGGGCTAGGTGCTAGCTAGAGATGGCCGTTTGTTTGTTTTAGAATTTTGATGCGATTTTTTGGACTTGATGGAAATTGCTTAATTGTGTTGGGTTTTTTGACGAAGCAGACTTCAGATGCAAGCAGTGGGGCGTTAAGGGTCCTTTTTGGGGCATCCATTGGTTCTTGTCGGGTAAGATGATGGATTGGCTGTGAGGAAGAAAAATGAAGCACGAGCGCCAACCGTTTCGATGCAGTTTGGACTTGTCGGAACCACTGAATTGTTAGTTTCAATGGAATGCCAGTGTCACGATTGATTGATTTTTGTGATAAGGGACAGCACATTTTAAAGAACATATTTATTTATATTCATGTTAATGAACATATGTAAGATTGGAGCCGTTAGTTAATTTCCATCTTTAGTCCTTTGTCTAGGTACAAAATTAACAATGACACATACTACAATTTTAGACAGCGTCGTGATGGCAATTTTTTTCGTCTAAAAGCCAGGCTTTAAGATGATTGGCCAAGAGGTTCAGAGACGGGAGTTGACGTATGTTAATTGCTATTGAGTTCCAGGTATGAAGAGAGAAGGTTCTTTGGCTAATTTAGCACTCTTTTTGAAGGGAACTACACAGTCACCTCTAGAGCCAGCCCTTGTTGATGGGTTGGAATTTTTTGGTACAAAATCTTGCAGTGAAGGAGGGGCTTTGTGTTGGAAGATTTTGTAGACTAAGGCGGCATCTGCATATTTAACAGTATTGTTCCAGTTTGGGCGTTTGTGTGTTTTTTTTTAAATATCTGACAGTGCTGGTGCGTTTCAGGTGTGAACTACAAAACGTCTTGTTTCTTTTGGATTGGATTGGATTGGATAACTTTATTCATCCCGTATTCGGGAAATTTCGTTGTCACAGTAGCAAGAGGGTGAGGATGCAGACACAGAAAAAGACATTTTAGACATAGATAGATAGGTAATAAGTAAGTTAATAAATACATGAATAATATGTAAATAGATAAGCGTGTTGATATATATATATATATACACGCACGCACACACACACACACACACATACATACATACATACATACATACATACATACATACATACATACATACATACATACATACATACATACATACATACATACATACATACATACATACATACATACATACATACATAAACACACACACACATAGATGTACATGCATGTATACGGTAGGTCTTAACACTCAGCCATTTGTTTTGTTAAAGAGCCTGACAGCTGACTTTTGACCAAGTTTGGGGTCATTTTTGGACCATCCATTGGTTCCAGTCAGGTAAGCTGATGGATTGGTTGTCAGGAAGACAAACTAACCACTATCGCCACCCAATTTTTAGATTTTCGATGCTATTTGGACTTAACAGAAACACTTCAATGGAATATCAGTGTCACCTTCAAGTACGGAATAGGAAATGGGTTCGGGGTCCTTTTTGGACCATCCATTGGTTCCAGTCAAGTAAACTGATGGATAGATTGATTGTGAAGAAGACAAACTAACCACTCGTCCTGTTTTTGTTTTGTTTATAAGCCTCAAGTTCCGCTGCAATTTGGACTTGTGGGAAGAACTGAATTCCATTTTAATGAACCGTCAGTGTCCCCTTCAAGTTGGGAATAGGAAATGGGTTTGGATTCTTTTGACGAAATAGGCGGGCTTCTTCAGGTGCAAGCGGGAAGGCGGCGGCGGCGGTGGCGGCGCACAGCTGTTCTTTTCCACTCTTCTGTGCTCCATTGTTGCTCCGCCTCAGCTGGGAAACCCAACGACAGACGATAGAGAAGCCAAATTGGAATGCTTATTTCTTTTTCCGCGCCCGAGTCCCAAAAGTATTAGTCTTGTTTATTCTAGACTGCGCCACGTGAGTGGCAGCGGGCCGACGTCGGAGACGGGCGGATATTCCGAAAGCTTTCCCAGGAGCTTCCAGGCTCTCACCATGTGAATATAAAAGCCCCTCCGCCCCCCCACCACCACCACCGCCTAGCTTTTGTGCTACTTTATCTCCCGCCTCTCATTGGCCCTTATCTATACGCCGCCATTTCCCAACTGAAATGCCACCAAATATTGAAACAAATGAAGCGTAGCTAAACAAAAACATCTGCAACCTCCGGAGGGGGTCGATGCCAGGCTGGTAACGATGCTACATTATCTCGTGTGACGGGATACCACTCAGACTTTGCTCGCTCAGCTATTGCTGATTTTTCTTCCGAACGGCTTTATTGAATTAAACTGTGTCGGAATAGGGCAAATGATGTGGTTTTACAAAAAGGCCAATTCATTATTAAGATCTTTTTACGGTAATTGACTGCACTCGTTAAAACAAAAGTTACATTCCAAGGGTAAAAAAAGTATTAGCGTTTCAAGTGTTTCCCAAGATTTTTTGAGCTGCGGTACACTTTTTGCATTGAAAAAATCTCAAGGAACAACACCGGCTGAAAATCTCAAAACTATATTGCTTATATTGACTATATCAATTTGTTCTCGACAAAGTTTTATCAACAGGAATCAAATAACCCCCCAAAACAGTTCCAAAATCTTCCAAAATTGACCTAATGTCACCAAAAGTCGATGTCTACAGACCCCGAACAACCTCTGGTTCACGTAATGTAAAAATGTAATGTTTGTGATCTCAAAATTTAATGACATATTGCTTATATTAACAATATAAAGTTGTTCTCGACAGTTTCATCAACAGGAATCAAAGAAGCCCCCCAAAACAATTCCAAAATCTTCCAAAATTGACCTAATGTCACCAAAAGTCGATGTCTACGGACCCCGAACAACTTCCTGTTCGCGTAATGTAAAAATGTAACATTTTTAATCTTAAAATTTAATGACATATCGCTTATATTATCAATATAAAGTTGTTCTTGACAAAGTTTTATCAACAGGAATCAAATAAACCCCCCAAAATGATTCCAAAGTTTTTGCACCGACCTAATGTCACCAAAAGTCGATGTCTACAGACCCCAAAACAACTTCTGGTTCGCGTAATGTAAAAATTTAACCTTTTTAATCTCAAAATGTAATGATATTTACTCCCAATATTTCTTAAATCTCCTAATATGGCGTGAAAAGCAATGTTGTACTCGACTTTACTTCATCCAAAGTTGATGCCCTTGAAACCAAACAACTTTCATTTCACCTAACGTTAAAAACAACTTAAATCTTGCAACATTACGACTTTTTGACTCCCAATATTACTTCAATCTAAACAATTAACTTAACATCAACAAAAGTTGAAACCTGCGAAACAACTTCCGTTTCACATAACGTTAAAAACAAGAGAACAACTAAAATCTCGTAACATTACGACTTTTTCACTCCTACTATTACTTCAATCTAAACAATCAACTTAACGTCAACAAAAGTTAAAACCGGCGAAACAACTTCCGTTTCACGTCCCATCAAAATAAGCAACAAAATACCCTTCAATTTCAACATTTTCCGATTTGAATCCCGCAATACTACAATCTATGATGTAATGTTCATCCCATTTCAATTTTAATTTCATAGTCGTTTCATTTTAATCTCGCAACACGAAGACTTTTCTCTGGGAATATTATCATTTACGAATCCTTGTAAATTCTTACGGCACACCAGTTGGTTAGCAAACACTACACTAGCCTGTAGCACCATCGCGTTCCTGGACCATCTGTTGCCACTTCACCGAGTGGTCACGTTGGACTTTTATTTTCCTCCTCTTCCTCTTAAAAAGGAGGAAGAGCTAGCATGTAATGGCCGCTTGTAAGCGCCACACTCCCGAGGCCGAATGACCTTACATGTTAGAATTCCTCCATCTGCCCGCGTTCACTTAGCACGCCGCGGGCCGCCACTCACGCAGCAGGTGCCGGTAGACCGAAGCATGGGGGGGCTTAAGCGTAAACTGAAGATATTGGGAGTAAAGATATCTAAAGTCAACGCCAAGGTCACGCCCGTTGGGCAACAAGAACTTCGGTATGGCGTCTCTTCTACCCTTGTTTGGTTGGGAGTGACGATGACCTTGCTGGATTGGTTCCAGTTGTGGATGAGTCTGATCCACCTTGAAAATAAAAACAATTAATTAGTATTCAAAGCTGTAAAGTAATATAGGCAGTTAATTGGGTAGCGTTAAAAGCTAATGGAGTCGCTGAGGGCTTCTGGGCCAATCAGTCACTTCTATCAGTGATCCTCCACGAGTTGACGGCTGCGGCGTATCCCAAACAGTTTTAGTGTCTAGCCACGCCACGTTAAAAAAGGCTCATGACAATCCGCTCGAAATGTTGAAAAAAGGAATCGTAAAGGCCAAACTGCAGAAATAAGTCTACCAAAAGATAAACACCCTCACGAAGAGCTTGAGGTGGCGCAACATTTGCCAAAATCACACTTTACACGAGCTTTTGTTTGTAGATGAGGGATTTCCTCTCCTAAGATAAAGTTACTTTCCTGCATTTGCCTTGGCGTAGCTTTCGCTAGCTGCTGAATATCCTCGTGCAAACAGCCGGCAGATGCGGCGACTTGGCCCGGCTCTTCTAATTCCCGCGCCTGATCCTCCGCGAGCTCGCCGTGTGGCCAAATGACTTCTCATGAATAATGGCTTGGTTCCGGACCAATTGGATAAGTTGACCCCACATGCGGAATACTTTTTACGCCATTAAGCGTCTGTACTCGATCAACTCAACAGCTGCTCTATTGCCTGAGATTATGACTCCAGGAAGGCAGGAGACACATTGACGAGATAGTAAACTAAAACGGGGATGAGACCTAGCATGACTAGCAAAATCCTGCGTGTCATTGACTTTATTCAAAAGAAAGGCGAGTATACCAAAAAGCCGCCTGAACATACAACAGGAGGGAATTGCAGATGACACCAAGTTACAAACTATGTTCCTATACTGGCGACTTCAGACAAAATTATGCGTCAATCACATTTAGATTAGATTAGACTTTATTCATCCCGTACTTGGGAAATTCATTTCAACATTAGTCGAAATTCCCGTGAAAAAATATTTAAATAAAATGGAGTGCAATGCTGATTTTGGTAACAAAACTGCTTTTGGCCTATTTTTAGACTAGATGCAGTATGCTATATGTATGTATCATAGGAGATTGAACTAATATTATAGCCAAAAAGTGAAAAATTCTGAGATTAATGTTGTTATATTACATATTTTTATGTTGCGTGAAACGGAAGTTGTTTGGTTTGGTGGATTTTGACTGTTGTTAACATAAGGTCTGTGTCAACACAACTGTTTTAGCTCGAGCATGGCATTTTTGCACAACAATTTAACTTTACTCTGAACGTATCGTATATTCACCAATGTCTGTTGGTTTATTTCCTCTCCTTAAATAAATAAATAGGTCATAAATAAGTTAATAAATAAAGGTGTTGCTGAAATATACATATACACACACATGTATGTATGTATATACATATACAAATGTGACCCTATTTTGTTCAACACAAAATGTCATTCAGCAAAATGTGGTTACACGGGTTAATTGTTCCCTCTGCGAACCCACGCAGGGAATACAATAGATGTGCCTGTCACTAAAAATAGTAGCCGGCATAAACAGATAAACAAGGACACATTATGTTTTTGTCAATAATGATATTCGAACCTATTTAATAGTCCGTGTTAAATTTCCCACAGGGCAGTGTTTGGAAATGACTTTCTTAGGGTTATGGTGACAACATGGGCTTATAAAAGACAATCTCCTGCCATGTTATTAGAAAAGCCGTCCAATAAATTAATTGTCGTGCAGGACGACGCGTGAACAAAAATACAACTGAAACTTTTGCTAATGAAATGGAGGAAAATTAATGTATGTTCTCGCATACAAGCCATATTTGTAACTCAACAAATGATGACTTAATCGAGTAACGGTTTATATGCGCACAAATTAGACTTGACATGCACGAAACTGCAAGGTGACAAAGACCAAACGCCATAACGCAAGACAGTGCGGCCGATAGGGTCATTTATTTCAAAATAGAGAAAAGATGAACAGATGAAATGCTAAATAAAATTTATTTTGACGTCTATGAATATAATTATAGGAAAAATATAAACCGTATCTTGCATAAAACGTCAAAAAACTCACTTGTGCTTGCCATTGCCCACTCAGGGCGCCGCCATCTTATCTTTGGATCAAAAACTAGCCCACTACGGACACACTTCCTGGTTGTACTGCTCATATGACTTCCTTATTGAATTCGTCCACGTGAAGGCAACACCCTTTCGGAACACAGATTCATAAAGTATCTCAAAAATAGCACATGAGATGATTTTTCTTAAGATTTTCCCTTCAAAGTAACCCATTTGTACTCCCTATTAAAATGATGAATATGGAGGTGAAATTGTAAATCAGGGGGCGGCTTATATGAGAGAAATTGTAAAATTCAATTTTTTTTATGTTACGGCTTATACGCGGAGGCGGCTTATATGCGAGAAAATACAGTATATGCGGACAAAAAAATTTCACTTCCTGGTTGTACTGGTCACATGACTTCCTTTTTTGAATTTGTGTACGTGCAGACGATCCTTTGGATTCATACAGAATCTCAGAAATAGCACATGCGATGATTTTTCTTAAGATTTACCCTTCAAAGTAACACATTTGTACTCCAACCATGAATATGGTGGTGAAAATTTTGAATCAGGGGGCGTCTTATACGAGAGAAATTGTCAAATTCAACAATTTTAAGGGTGTGGCTTATATGCGAGAATATACGGTAAATGGAGAAAAATAATGATATCATGATCCCAACCCTTGATTGTCAGCCTCATGCAGTACTTAAGGCTGCTTTTGTTCGTGTTTTGATCTGAGATTATTGTCCCGTTTGGCTAGCTGGCCGGACTTAAAAGGAAAATGTAGGGGCTGACATCGGGTTTTTGGATGTCGGCTAGCTAGGAGCTGAAATGGGGCTCTCAAGGGTGGGGAGCCGAGCAACGGGATCATTTTTCTGCACAACTGTCATACGCCATAGGCTGCCTCGTTTGTCTTCTCCTTTGTTGCCCCCAGAAAAATCCCGGATTAGTCTGAAAGCAAAGCCTGAAAGAGGAGGGGGATGTGGACCGTATCGGCTAATTACGATAGAGCCTCGCTTTGCTTAAGAAGGACGACATGTTGCATTCTTAATAAATGCTGAGTGGCACAAAGCTAACGCTAATGAAGGATGCCGCCACGGCGTTGCTCGCTCCACATTGCTGAAGTGGGTGACCCACTTTATCTGCTGCTCAGGTGATTAATGCGGCATGGCTGCAAACAAAGGTCAGGGCCGGAGCACCGGTATGGAGGGAGTTGCATGTGTGTTGTCCCGGGGGGGTTGTTTCGGGGCACCGTTTGCTAAATATGCAGCTAGGTGGTAATTATTCTTGCAGCGAGATTTTGTTTTTGACAGAGCGTTTTTTATCAGATAGTGTATGCATACCTGTCAACCTCTGCCGATAACTGCCCTTATAAATGATTATGATTCCCCTTACAAACCCCCAAAAAACCTTACAAACACCGTACGACTCGTACTCGTACTTGGTGTTGACAAAGTTGATTTTCACAGACGAGCTGTTGGAAGAATGTACTTGTAAAAATAAAGGTCTGACGTACGTGTCTCCGTCCTTCTTCAGGTCGGTGGCAAAGAGCTGTCCAAGTCCAGCCATGAGGAGACGCTGGAGAGCTTCCTCCCCGCCATGGACCCCGTCGTGGTTCAAGTCATCCGGCGGACCCCCAGCGTCCGACCCCGTGGCCCAGCTCAGGAAATGCATTTGGTGGACGTGTGCACTCAAACCGACATCACCTTCGAACACATCGTGGCGCTGGCCAAGCTGCGGCCCACGACGCCCCCCGTGCCCGACGACTGCCCCTTCTTACTCAGCGACAGGTGGGTGGCTCGACGTTAGTGCGTCGTACAAATGACTTAATTGTGCTACAAGGGGAACACCCCCAAAGAATACATTGCCGTACACGTAAACAAAAATACTTTTCAAAAGCGGGACTACATTTTAAATTTTTTACCTTGAATTGACCCAGAGTTATACAGTAATCCCTCGAACATCTCAGTCTGCAGAAGGTCCCCACCTTGTGGACTTCCTGTGTATGGCTCCAGTTTTTTTAACTACCGTATTTTCATGACTATAAGGCGCACCACATTATAAGGCGCACCCTCAATGAATTACACATTTTATGTTTTTCCATATATAAGGCGCACTGGATTATAAGGCGCCCTGTCTATTTTGGAGAAAATTTAAGACTTTTATGTGCGCCTTATAGTCGTGAAAATACGGTAGGTCTACAATGTCTTGTGTGTCTTGTCTGTCTTGCTCCTGCAACCAAGAAATTTCCCGAATATGGGATGAAATAAAATTCTAATCTAATGTAGACTAAACATGGCCATGATCATTAAAACATCACAAGGTACGGTCACCCTTATTATAACTACCTTTTTTTCCTATTAGCAAGAGTGGCTTCTGCTTAAGAGTTTCAGTGTGGATTTTCTCATTTTTATGACGTTTTTAAAAAAATAATAATGATAATTAATAGCAGAAAAAATTGCAAACTGAATTCGTGATAAGTTAAGTCGCTACAAAACGAGGAAAACTATTATAATTTAGCACAACCAAATTATTCTAAATCAGCTCTCTATAGGGTTAGGGTTTGGTTTGAAAATTAAACGAGACCATTGCTATATTTGGATTTACCATATGCAAATTATTCTAAATCAGCTCTCTTTAGGGTTCGGGTCAGGTTTAAATTTTAAACAAGACATCTTATATGACCATTGCAGTCATTCATTTTTTTTTTCCAATGACTTAATGATTCAGATGACATTTTAAAGTTAAAACTGTTGTGTTCGATCTTAAAGGGCAAAATGGTGTATTGATTATTTATTTACTAGTTATTGTTATAATTTATGGATTATTCATTTGTCTGTTTCTTTGTTGTTGTTATTGTACACTTTGTGGTGAGACTTTGAATTTCATCATACTTGTATATTGACAATAAATCAATTCAATACGCGGATAAGAGCCAGCACCCCCGTTCCTCTGAGACCTGGTTGGCAGTTATGGACGCGTGGAAAGTTTACTAGGCGATTAAAGCAAATCAGGCCGTTAACAAACAAAATCGGGCAAAAGTGGGCGATGCATTTAAGGCAAGCAAGTGGCTGGCGGCCCAGATGTAATCAATGCGCCCCATAAAGTTCCCATTTTCCTCCTTGTCATCGCCACGATCAGGTGCACAATTGAATACAGCGCAGATTCGATGGAGATGACAAATGTTGTGTCACGCGTGATTATGTTCCTGGCACTTCCTGCCAGATTTACTCATGTTTGTCACAGGGAGGCATTGGGACAAATCCTCGCCCGGATTTCACATCATCTCGACTCATTTGCTGAAGTAGTCGCTCACTAAAACCCGCACGTAGCCAATGTAGCCCCAAAGTATTTATAATTCCCAAAAGGCGGGTGTTTATCAAATGAGCGGTTTCAATTCAGTTTGAATTACAACATTAAGTTGATAATTATATTGTAGGAGATTTGATTTGCAAGTGAGCATCCACTAACAAAATTGGCTGTATAGATATAGACACACATAAACAGACACAGACAGATATACATAGACTAGATAGACGTAGACATAGATAGATGTAAGCATAGATAAATGTAGACATAGATAGACAGACATAGTCAGACAGATAGACATAGCTAGACATAGATAGACATAGATTGGCATAGATTGGCATAGATAGGCATAGATAGGCATAGACTAGATAGACGTAGACAGATAGATGTAGACATACATGGACAGACACAGATAGACACAGATAGACACAGATAGACATAGACAGATATAGACAGACATAGACAGACATAGACAGACATAGACAGACAGACTAGATAGACGTAGACATAGATAGACAGGCATAGATAGACAGGCATAGATAGACATAGATAGATATAGACTAGATAGACGTAGACAAAGATAGACGTAGACATAGATAGACGTAGACATAGATAGAAGTAGACATAGATAGACAGACATAGATAGACAGACATAGATAGACAGACATAGATAGACAGACATAGATAGACAGACATAGATAGACAGACATAGACATCGATAGACAGACAGATAGACAGACATAGATAGACAGACATAGATAGACATAGATAGACATAGATAGACATAGATAGACATAGATAGACATAGATAGACATTGATAGACATAGACAGATAGACAGACATAGACATAGATAGACTTAGACATAGATAGACACAGACATAGATAGACTTAGACATAGATAGACATTCATTTTCTACATGTAGTATTCATTCATTCATTTTCTGAACCGCTTATCCTCACAAGGGTCACGGGGGTGCTGGAGCCTATCCCAGCTGACTACGGGGACCAGGTGGTTGAGGGACACCCTTAATCGGTGCTAACCAATCACAGGGCACAACGTGACAAAAGACAACCAACCATTGCTAGGGTTAGGCTATTTAGCATACAATTACCCTAGCATGCATATTTTTGGGATGTGGGAGAAAACCAGAGCACCTGGAGAAAACCCAAGCAAGCCTGGGTAGAACATGCAAACTCCACTCAGTGAGGACCCACCCGGGATCAAACCCACGACCACAGAACTGCGAGGTTGACGCACTAGCCACGTGTTACATGTAATTGGGCAATGATTTTTTTTTTGGACAAGTTGGCCATTTCATAAAAACCTTTCAGAGTCTTTCTGTGTCTCGTTTGCCATCACGCGTGTTTAAGTTTTTGATTTCTTGTGCGGTCCTCGACGTTATTGACGGAATGATAATTGGCTGCTGCCGCACACCGAGTGCGTCGGAGTGGGCGGGGCGTTGGCGGCCTGTCAGTCAAGAATGACGGGCAATTGGAGGGAATGAGTGCTTATTAGCCACCGGCGACTTTTCTTTTATGGCGGCTGCAGTCAAAGGCCAAAACGCCGTCTTTATTCGCCGTTTTGCGGGCAGCGTAAAATCCTGTCACTCGGCTTTGATGCGAGACGCAACTTATGTCCCGCCCCCTTTGTGTTTCCATCCCTCCCCCTGACAGCTGTCACTCCCTTCACACGGTGGAGCAGGATTTCTACGAAGGCACAGACTACCTCTCGCCACTTCCGGCAGATGCTGACAGGACGGAAGACTTGGAGTATGAGGTAAAAAATTACACTTTTATTCTATGCTAATTATTATGAGTAAAAATTTGCATTTCAAATGCCGGCCTGGCGGCTGAGTGGTTATTGCGTCAGCCTCACAGTGTGGGGCTCCTGGGTTCAAATTCAGGTCGGTCTATCCATCTGGAGTTGGCATGTTCTCCCTGGGCCTGCGTGGGTTTTCTCCGGGTACTCCGGTTTGCTCCCACATTCCAAAAAAATGCATGCTAGGCTAATTTAGCACTCTAAATTGCCCCTAGGTATGAGTGTGAGCGTGAATGGTTGTGTCTCCTCGTGCCTGACATCAGCTGGGATAGGCTCCGGCACCCCCGAGACCCCAGTAAGGACAAAGAGGTTCAGAAAATCAATTATGATTGACTAGTTTGCCTTTAATTGGCAATGATAGAAATGGAGCACATCATGGGAAAGTTGCATTTTTATTAGATTGGATTAGATTAGATAACTTTATTCATCCGTATTCGGGAAATTTCATTGTCACAGTAGCAAGAGGGTGAGAATACAGACACAGCAAAAGACATTTTAGACATATAGAAATAGGTCATAAATAAATAAATACATATATAAATAAATAAGCGTGTTGCTTAAATAGATATGTTATTTGAGTCGTTTTCTAGTAGAAAATATGAATAATAGAAAATAGTCATAATATGAAGAATATAGATATTGTTCAAATTTGGCTAAGATTCTCTCTAAAAATCTCAATAAATCGTCAAAATTCTGGCCTTCGTTTCATAATTCATTCAATATTACATGAATTTATTTTTATTATTTTTTAAGTACTTGGTAGTTGCATTATAAACAACGGCAATTTTAAATATGCAATTTAGGTGAATTAGATTACTGAAAATATTTTACAGTGTTAAATTAGTTTTTATTTAAACACATTTTAAAAATATGTATATTTATATTCATGCTACATTTTTATTTTTGCATTTCAAATTAAGTGTTTTATTGTCTTATGTTATTTTTTTCATTTCTAATGACTTTGTTCTCACAGCTATGTTTTTTTTAACTATATTAAAACGCGCCCATATTGATTAGATGAAACTTTATTGATACGCAATGTCGGTCTTTGAGTTAAAAAAAACAAAAAACATGAACACAATATTTAAGTTAACTTCTGTGTGTGAATACCCGCAATTTCCACTTAAATAAGTTAGAAATGACAGGACTGCTATTTTCCAAAATGCATATTAAAAAGCGTGCACACTCTTGGAGAACGTGTCTTTGACAAATGAGGCAATCCCGAAGCTTCCTGGCAAAATGGATTGCGTTTCTAATACTGTTACTTGCCAGAATATAATAAATCTAACATTGCCCCAACTATTCATAACTGTTCCCTTCCGTTGGCATTGTAATATACTATATTTGCATTTTATTTGTCCTGTGATGGACACGTTTCGAAATGCGCTGCAATGTTTACAAAGACACCGATTTTCTCAACAGCCTGTCTTTGATGTTGTTTACCGCCTGGTGGAAGTGTCCAAATACTAATTGAGTCCCCAAGCGGATCTTGTAAAAGAGACAGATTGGAGTAGCGATTGGGATTAAAAGACACAGATGATATTCCACTTTAAACGCAGCATCGTTGGGCGTCGTGTTTCCTTCCAAATTCGTCATAAATGGAAAAAAAAACGTTCTAAAAATAGAAATGCATATCATGTATTGCATTGCAAGTTACCCAAAGACTAGTTTTTGGGGTGCAAACTAGCATTAGGCTGATTTTATTTTATTTTTTTAATTATGTATTCATTTATTCATTGTTCTGAACCGCTTATTCTCAAAGGGTGGCATAGGGTGCTGGAGCCCATTCCAGCTAACTATGGGCACCAGGTGGGGAACATCCTGAATTGGTGGGCAGCTGGCGGGATGAGTGGTTAGTGCATCCGCCTCGCAGTTCTGGGATCGTGGGTTTGATCACAGTTGGGTCCTCGTGAATATGTGTGAATATGTGTGTGTACATGTGTGTATATATGTGTATATATATGTGTGTATATATCTATCTATCTATATGTATATGTATAAATGTGTATGTGTGTGTACAAGTGTGTTTATAAATGTATATATGTATATATGTGTGTATATATATATATATATATATATATATATATATATATATATATGTATATGTATGTATATATGTCTTTGCGTGGGTGCGTGGGTATATATGTGTGTATATATATATATATGTATGTATATATATGTTTATATATATGTGTATATATATATATGTATTATATATATGTATTATATATCTATATATGTGTATATATGTGTATATATATATGTATATATGTATATATATGTGTGTATATGTATATATATGTATATATATATACATATATACATATATATGTGTATATATGTGTATATATATGTATGTATATGTATATATGTGTATATATGTGTATATATGTATATATATGTAAATATGTGTGTATATGTATATATGTGTATATATATGTATGTATATGTATGTATATATGTGTATATATATATATGTGTATATATATATATATATGTGTATGTATATGTATATATATACACATATATACATATATATGTGTATATATATGTGTATATATATATATATATATATATATATATATATATATATATGTGTATATATATATATATATATATATATATATATATATATATATATATATATATACATATATATATATACATATATGTATGTATATATATGTTTTATATATTTTTGTAGTCCTTGCGGATCGCGCATTTCCCGCTGGGCCCCTCCATTGCCGCCCTCGACGTTGACAACCGCCCCTCCTTCTCTATTTGTGGTATTTGAATGGAATTGTGAACGTTGCCCCCCACTGAGCACAGCCCATTTGTGCATCCACTTGAAACAGCGTGGCACTTTAGAACAAATATTAAAGTCTCTCTCGGTTATTAACAAATCCTATTACGCTCGTCAAAGCTGGCGACGGCCAGCGACCGACCGCAGCCAAAACACTTCTTTGTCTCCGACGATAACTAAAGTGAGGATTCTGAGAAGACCTTCTTTCAAAGGACTTTAATTGAAGGAGTCAGTGGAGGAGAATTGTCGTTTAGCAACACTTTCTGGAAGAACCGTCGCCATCCAATTGACTTTTCCGACACGTCTTTGCAATTTCCGGGTTAGTGAAGTTTCTGGCTTCCTATCCTGAGGGCCAATCGTTCTTCTTAAAAGAGAACATGGCTTGCATTTTAATGCGACATTTTTCTTACCAGGCCCCGTAGGCCAAACCTACAGAAAGAAGGAGGTCATGTATTCGCGTCTGTGTGTTTATTTTAGAAGAAGGGATTATAATTTTGGAGGTCAAAGGTCACCATGGTAAGAAAAGGAATTTGGTGGCTATTTAAATCCTCACATTCAACATGATTATAATTTTGAGAGCGAGCGAATCCGGCGACGAATTGTCCGTCGACGAAACGTCCGTCGACGAAACGTCCGCTCGACGAAACGTCCGCTCGACGAAACGTCCGCTCGACGAAACGTCCGCTCGACGAAATGTCCGCTCGACGAAATGTCCGCTCGACGAAACGTCCGTCGATGAAATGTCCGTTCGACGAAATGTCCGCTCGACGAAACGTCCGTCGATGAAATGTCCGTTCGACGAAACGTCCGGGTACCCCTTGCCTACACCAGCAAAAATGGCAGTGCTTTGAATTTGGTTGCTTGGGCAGAAGACTGCGATGGGCTCCGGCACCCTCCGATAAAGAGGTTCAGAAAATGAATGAACGCCTCGCCAATTATGATCCACTACTTTGCCTTTAATTGGCGATGCTAGAAATGGAGCACAGCATGGGAAAGTGTCATTTTTATGTGTAAATTGTTATTTGAGTGGTTTTCTAATAGAAAATATGAATAATAGAAAATAGTCATAATCTGAAGAATATAGATATTGTTCAGATTTAGCCAAGAATCTCAATAAATCGTCAAAATTCTGTTCTTCGTTTCATAATTCGTTCAATATTGCATGAATTTATTTTTATTATTTTTTAAGTCTTTCCCACGTCGTCAAACTATGCGGGTTGCTTTTTATTTTAATCATTTGTTTTTCTTAGTTATTTTGAGAATATAGAAAAAGAAATATACAAAATATGCCTTCCTTAAAATACAATTATTTGGATTGACGCAATTATGTCCGATGTTACGGCCTATGTCCGATTATTATTATTATTAATTTTTGGGTGCCGTCCAATGACGCTACCTTATAATATGCTAACTCTTAAATTTACTGTATTTTCACGACTATAAGGCGCACTTAAAAGTTTTAAATTTTCTCCAAAATAGACAGGGCGCCTTATAATCCAGTGTGCTTTATATATGGAAAAAAAACATAAAATGTGTCATTCATTGAGGGTGCGCCTTATAATGCGGTGCGCCTTATAGTCGTGAAAATACGGTAATTTACACTTTCACTGCCATAATCAGCAATAGTTGTCAATCATTTTCATTGATATCGTCAGCAATGATCGTTTAACGGTAAGAATATTATCGATATCTCCCGAGTTTAAGTGGGAATATTCCAAAATCTAGATTTATTGCGCAACGCCCGTCCTTACAAATTCCTTAATAAATGATATTGCGTAAAACAAATAGCTCTCAGTCAGTCACTTATTTACTCGTGTTCAAATTGCAAAGTGATCACAGGCTGCTGTTAGTAATTAATCACTGAGTGGCAATAAACTACAGCAATAATTGATGGTTGTGGCGGTTTATTACGCTTGATGGCTTGCATGCAATCTCCGCGTTAGCAAACAACGCGGGCGCGTTTCGTCGCATTTGATGGCGAGACCTTACAAAAAGGATTTTTGGGTCAAAATGAATGAAAACGACCAAATTTGTTTTTGTTGACAAGCTTGCCACTCCATTTGTGGCTGCTTGTTCTTGCCAGAACTCCATCCAAATGTGCGTATAAGTCAAAAGTTAGTTGTCGTATCGTCAAGGGGGAGCCAGGAATGATTCCATACGCCGTGTATCGTACGTACGAGCTCGCGTTAGCATAATTCCATCTTATTTGGGATTTTGGGGGTCTATATTTGGCCCGACCCGTGGAAACACTTGATCTCCCGTGAGGTTGTGATTCCCCACGCAAGGGAACGTGTCTCATGATCAAAAGGCTGCCGACTTGCCGACGTTCGGTTTGCGGTGGCTTCAAAGTTTCTGGGATTTCTCTGTTTGAACTGGAGGATTGAAATCGAGCTATTTGATTCCATTTCTATTGCAGCAGCAAAAATACAGTCACTGAAGTAGTCCAATTCCCTCAAGACCCCACCCCTGAAGTTCTTGGCCTACCACCCGGGGGAGTCCACTTTTGTCGTTATTTATTATAGTAGTAGTCATTATTTATCACCTATTTATTTAGGTCTAAAAATGTCTTTCTGTGTCTGTATTCTCACCCTCTTGCTACTGTGACAGTGAAATTTCCCAAATACGGGATGAATAAAGTAATCTACTCTACTCTACCCCTACCCCTATCCCCCTTTGATACAGGAAGTGGAATTATGCCGACTCAGCAGCCAAGAAAAACTGGGCTTGACTCTGTGCTACAGAACGGACGAAGAAGACGACGTCGCCATCTACGTCAGCGAGGTGAGTGACTCGCACCGTGTGCGGTTGATTGGTCGCCGGTCTTTTGGTCGTATAGACCGCGACAACGGGCGACCAAAAGACCGACGACCAAAAGACCGGCGACCAAACAAGGTAAAACAAGACGGTCTACGCATGAATAAAAGCCAACAATGGCCATGAGCACTTTCACTGAGCCCACGTGTGAGTGTAGAGTTTGTATGTACATGCGCTGTCCCTTTAAGAAGCTAGAGCAGTGGTTCCCAAACTATCTTACCTGACGCCCCCTTCTTGCTTCCAGTATACCCGCACGAATGCGACGAGCTGCCGTTTTAGTTAACTTTTGTCTCCGCTTCAAACGAAGCCCAGCGGAATAGAAATCGGCGGTCGGCGCTTCCTGGCGGCGTTTGTTGGGGAAACGCGCTGAATTTCGATCAAGTGGCGGAATATCGTGTTGATCTTAAAAGCAGCGTTTTTTAATTTTTATTTTTTTATAGAAAGAAGGTCATCTGGCTGTAATTCCGATTTGGCTAAATTATTCAGTGGTTAACGAGTCATTCATCTCAAAAGTTAACACCCCTAAAAAATAAAACACAGCTCATAGCAACTCAATAATTTAGGCTACTCATATTTTATTTTATTTATTTTTTTCTCATCGGAGATTCCGAGCCATTTAGAAAAGAAATGATCAAAGTGTGTTTCTAAATTCCGCACTTTGCCGAGAGTTTTACAACGTTCACCTTTTATCTTCTTTAATGCTCGATTTTTTCGGATGGTTAAGAGCAAATAAGGTCTGCCTCGGTTATGCGCCTCGTAACTTTTAGTTTCCTTAGTTTTAAAAATGCTTTCAGTCTAAACTTGAGTTATTTGAAACATTAAAAATTATATTGGTGATGCCACCTTTTTTTCAAAACCTTTTTCCGTATTTTTTCAACCTGTAAACAATTGAATGACTTTAATTTGTGACATGACTTTTTTTTTTTAATCTAGAGACATTGTCTTAATTTTTGTGTTTTTTTTTCTTTCAGTTAACCTTAAACAATCGATCAGAATTATGGTTTTCGTGACATTAAAACCTGCCAAATCTTTTTGCATATTGTCACATTTTAATGTGAAATTTGGACCCTCACATTACATCTACTGCAGCTCTTAATCTTTCAATACTTCACTCATTAATGAATATGAATATAATGAGATTAAAATTGAACTATTACAAGGTTAAAATCAAAATACTATAACCTTAAATGATAGATTATACTATTATTGCAAGATTCAAATTGTGAAACAGTCATTTTGTTGTTGTTTTTTCTTTAACATGAACTGGAAGTTGTTTGATTTCTAGGGCATCAACTTTTGCCGACATAAAGTCTTTTTTTTAATAGTAAAAAGAGGAGATTTTTGGTCATATTTGAAGAAAAGTCATAAAATGATGCAATTAAAACATGACATGACTTATTTTTTGCATCACTTCAACCAGAAGTTGTTGAAGGTCCACAGACATCAACTTTTGGTGACATTAGTTTGAACAAATGACATTTTGGAATCATTTTATAGCTTTATGGGATTCCTGCTAATAAAACTTTGATGAGAATGACCATGGTTAATATAGTTTTAAATGAAAAGATTTTCAGATCGAGATTTTTCCAATGCAAAAAAGGTGCCGCAGCTCAAAAAAAGGTTGGGGAAAAACTGCTCTACATTGCCTTAACATTTCCATCATTTTTCTTAGGCAGCACTTTCAATTGGTTTTAAATTGCCTTTTTTTCTTAGACGCCTGATTTTATTCTGCCTATTATCTGCCCATTTAAGCTTCTGACTTTTCTCCTAAAAAATGGAACAAAAACCTGTATATACTTTTTTTTTCCTCCCGTAAAAAGCGCCCCCCTCCCACCCAATCCTTCTTGGAACAATAATCCAATTTTCTTTGTAACGCCTTAATTTGTTTAGTTTTCACCGACTATGTATCCATCTTCTACCTTCAATTGCCTTTGTTCGCTCTTAGGTCCTAGTCCCGCCCCCCAATGCCCCCCCCCCCCCCCCACCGGTCCCGTCTCGAGCCACCTCCCCGTTTAATGAGTGTTCCCCCTTACAGCAGCGTTGATGAAGATAAAGTGCCGCGTTGTCGTCGGAGACAATAAAAAAAAAACGCCATGTACACAAGCCCCGCCCCCTTTGTTGTCTTGCATTATCCTCAGTGTTGGCAAACAAGTGACACACAAAGAGCCAAAATTTTCAACAGTGAGAGTCAATAAGGAGCCTAAAACAATCTAATCTGCCAAATTATTTATGAAATATCATTTATTATTTGTTTTGAAAGGGCCCGGATGAATTGGAGTGTGTTTTATGAAAGCATCAAAATAAGTGAAACTTTAAGCCCCAGTAGATCAAAAATAGGATAAGAAGCAAATTTTGGCCGGGAGCCGCATGTGGCTCAAGAGCCACATGTTCGTCACCCCTGCGTTAGCCTCCGTTGCTACACGATATGCTAACGGTGTGGCGTCTTTTCGCAGATCTGTCCCAACAGCATTGCCGCCAAAGACGGTCGTATTCGAGAGGGGGATCGCATATTGCAGGTAAGAAAAAATAATAATTAAAAAACAACCCGATCGCACACCACCTCTGTCTCCCAGGACACATTGTGGGCGGGACAATCTGAATGGTGGGCCAGCCAATCGCACGGCATGAGGAGAAACACAATTAATCATAGCTAGGTTTAGGCCATTTAGAGTCTTCAACCAGCTAGCCTAGCTTGCATGTTTTGGGGATGTGGGAAGAAACTGGAGTACCCAGAGAAAACCCACGCAAGCCCAGGGAGAACATGCAAACTCCACAAAATGAGGACCCACCTGGGATTGAACTCTGGACCCCAGAACTGTGAGGCCGACATTCGTGGCCAGCCAATCGCAGGGCACAAGGAGACAAAGGCCAACCAATCGCAGCTCGGGTTAGGCAATTTAGAGTCTTCAACCAGCTAGCCTAGCATGCATGTTTTTGGGATGTGGGAGGAAACTGGAGTACCCAGAGAAAACCCACACTAGCCCGGGGCAAACATGCACACTCCACACGGTGAGGACCCACCTGGGATCGAACCCTCGAGCCCAGAACTGCGAGCCCTGCGCGCCAACCACTCGACCGCCCTATACTTTTATAACTTTTTAATGTATTTGCGATTGTAAAATGACTTAATTAGGGAAGCCACCGTAATTAAATGTATAATGTTCTTTACGTATATATGCATAAAACATTATAAGCCCTTTGTCCAAATATTTTGGTGTTTTTAAAACACATTACTTACAACCTTATACAACTTGTACACACTAACAATATTTAATGTTGACAATTTCCTTTAGCGCTTAGCTTCTACGTCAGTGCTAGCATTTAGCGTCTACGTCAGCGCTAGCATTTAGCGTCTACGTCAGCGCTAGCGCTTAGCATTTACATTAGCGTGACGATTCATTTTTGGTCGACGACTACTACCACTACAAACAAAACACTTTTCTGTGAACATGACATCTTTAGCATTACTATTAACAATTCCACATTGTCATTATTTAACCGCTTTTTGTTAAAAAAAACGGACTCCTCCCCAAAATGTCTTCTCGCATTTGTTTACATTGTCCGACCTAAAATGATGTCACGGTGTTGCGCGAGTGATCCGATTCACAACGGCGGCGTTGTTGGGGGTTGTTTACACGTATAGTGGCGGCGCCATTATCGGCCGTTGACGGCGCCATTAGTCTAGCGGGGGAAAAGATGGACGCTAGCTGTCAGCGGCCAGTTAATTGTAGGAACGCGGCGTCGGCCCACCGTACCGCCGTCCCATTCATAATAACCGCTGACGCATTGTTGCGCTGGCGGCTTTTTACGGCGTATGCGCTGATGTCCTTTTGCGTGTCTAACTACACACGCTACACGTGCTAATCCGGTTTGGGTGTCATCTTCAGATTAATGGCCAGGACGTGCAGGACCGCGAGGAAGCCATGGCCGCGCTGTCCAATGAAGAGTGTCGGAGCATCCTGTTGCTGGTCGCCAGGCCCGAGATGCAGGTTGGAATCAAACCTTATTTTATCTACGACGGACCAAAAAGTCACGATTCTAATTTATCGGTCTCGCTAATTGCTGTAAAATGTTAGAGAACCACTGCGTTAGCCAGTGGTTCTCCGACATTTTACTCAAAGAATACAGCGGCGCCTCCAGTGAAAATTGATTGGACGTCCAGCATTTATTGAAAATGCACTAAAACCTGAGTGTTTACTTCCAGTCCTCCCAGTTCAAATGAATTGAATTGTGGTGCGTTTAGGGCACATCATGTAAAAACGATACATAGACTCTGCTTTCAGATGTAATAAATAAAAGTTGAGTTTACACACTTGGAGAAGGTGAAAATATTGAATCAATCTTGTCTATTAGGATCCGACAGCTGTTTCTGGCCGCCATAAAAAAATTCAACTCTCTACGTTGCACGGTTTGGACAAACGTAGCGAGACAATCTTAACATACACACACTAACACACCCATAAATCACGTTTTTTTTAAGGATTTTAGATTATAATGACTTTTATAGATTTCACCATATAGTGCACAAATAACAACATCAACCAGACAAGTACATAATCAGTAAATTAGGAAACAAATAAGTAGTCCAAGTAAAATTAGCTTAGCTGAGCGGCCTTGTTTAGTGTGAAGTCCAGGATGACTTAGTTCCATGGTTTTGGAGACTTTCAGTGCCAAGTTGTTGGAGCGCAACACTTGCTGACTCTATGGACATAAACAAACACATAGATAATCAATAGATAGTCATGATAAATAGTAATAGATAAATAAGTATATAAACATATTTGCGTTAAATGGTACGAATTTGAAAAGAAACAGTGCAAATGTTTTTTTTTGTTTTTACTTTCAGAACTGTACTTGATTCAAGTGCTGTATTGAATTAAAAACTTTAGTTAAGACATTTAATTCAATCTTTCACGTAGCACTGTGAGAAGCTAACATGCTATGGGCGGGGCTCGAATCCCACAGATTGGAAAGCGCTGTTCCAGCGCAAAAAACTTTCATAGAAACACACCAATTTAGTTTTTTTCTCCCTTTTTTGCCTCCTTATCATACCAAGCCACCAGCGAAGAACCTCATGATGTCTTTTTTTAATGTAGTGCCACTATAATTGACTTCCAGCGTGACGCCATAAAAGCTAATCGCATGCTAATGCGTAGCGGTTTCAGGCCGGTGGACGGACGGAAGGACGCGAGTCGCACTGCAGCTAAGCCCACGGCCTTTTGTAAATTAAAAAAAAAACATGGCTGTCATAAATTTGACAAGTCTTTGGACATGGATGATTAAGATCCAGCGGGAAAGCTTCAGAGACGGACGCTAGCTCGTAACGTCGCCGGCTAATCCCGACGGGGCGGGCGACTGTTTGTGTTTCTGACACGGGCGCGTAAATAACAATTTCCTCGGTCCGCAGCTGGAGGAAGCTTGGCTGGATGACGAACACAGCGAGTTCCTGGAGCAGCTCAAGATGGAAATGCTGGAGGAACAGCAGCGCGAGGAGATGGAATTGGCCGCCTTCCAGGAGGAGCAGGAGAGCGAACAGGTCGGTCACGGGCGCCCGGGTGAGCGCATGGCTGCCTTTGCGCTTTTCTTTTACGGTTCGACATCAAATGTGACCTAACGTTCAAACGCCTTGCGGCGAATCATGTGACCTGATGTTAAAACGCTTCGCAGCCAATGTGACCTTGATTGACGTACGTTGGAGTTCGGCAAGTTCAAATGCACACTTGGCGGCCATAATATTAGGAACGCCAATTTAAAATCCTTATTGCGCCCCCGGTGGTTGGGTGGGTGAGTGGTTAGCGCGTCGGCCTGACGGTTTTGAGGTCCTGGGTTTGATCCTGGGTCGCTCCTCACTGTGTGGAGTTTGCATGTTCTCCCCGGGCTTGCGTGGGTTTTTTCCGGGTGCTCCGGTTTCATCCCAAATTCCAAAAACATGCAAGCTAGGCTACCTAGATCAAAGCTCTAAATTGCCCCTAGCCGTGATTGGTTGTCCTTACAAAGCGTTAGAAAAGTATAGGGTGGAAGAGTGGTTGGCGCGCAGTTTTGGGGATGAGGGTTCGATCCCGGGTCGCCCCTCACTGTGTGGAGTTTGCATGTTCTAGCGCACGTGTCAAAGTGGTGGCCTGGGGGCCAAATCTGGCCCGCCGCATCATTTTGTGAGTATAGATGTATATTAAATTTCCTGATTTCCCCCTTTTAAATAAATAATTGTCATTTTTTAATCCATTTTTTCTGTTTTTAGTTCAAAAATTATTTTGTAAAATCTAAAAAATATATATAAAGAGCTAAAATAAACATTGTTTTAGATCTATAAAAAACGGAATATTCAGGGCTTTTAATCCATTTATTAAAAAAAAAAAAAATTTATATCTAAAATGGTCCGGCCCACGTGAAATCGAGTCAACGTTAAAGCGGCCCGCGAACCACCCCGAGTCTGACACCCTTGTTCTAGCGCGTCGGCCTGACAGTTTTGTGGTCCTGGGTTCGATCCTGGGTCGACTAGCGTGGGTTTTATCCGGGTACTCCATGAAACATGAATGGCAATTGGCAGGCCACCGATTTAGGGGGCCCCCCGCCTCGTGCTGGGATAGGCTTCAGCACCCTCCGCCACCCTTGATGATAAGCGCTTCAGAAAAGGAATGAATTTTATTTACAATGTCGTCGAATAAACAAACTGATGTGCCTGCAAAACATTGACATTGAGGTGAACATAACAAAGCGCCAGAGAGTTAACAGTTTGTTTTTGTTCTCAGCGGGAAGACGACAACCAGCCAACCTGCTCCACGCTCCCCCAGCCTCCGGAACGAGGTTTTAACCCGAAGGAAGGAGTGCCAAATCCCGAGCACAACGTCCTGGCGCAGATCCAAAAACGTCTGTCGCAGTGCCTCCGCGACAAGGACGAGGACGACAACAAAGACCACCAGGACGCCGCGGCGATGGCGGCGGGCGACCGCTTCCAGCAGCTCTTGGAACTCAAGTGCCAGATCCGTAACAGCGGCGAGTACGACCTCTTCTACAGCCGCCGCAGCACCATCGAGTGCAGCGTGGGCGAGCCGGGCGGCGTCCAGCGCGAACTGCGCCTGCTCAACGAAGAGCTGCGCAGCATCGAGCTGGAGTGCCAGAACATCATGCAGGCTCACAAACTCCGTAACGGCCAGCCGTCGGCGCCCCCCCGTCGGGGTGGACCGGGCAAGGGCGAGCCCACCGACGTCAACGGGAGGCCCGAAAAGTCGGACAAGGACAGTTCCAGCGCCTACAACACGGCCGAGAGCTCCCGGAGCACGCCATTGGCCATGGATCGCTCGCCCGAACACTCCCTCCAACGGATGGTGAGCCTCACCAACCGGAGGAACCTCCGAGGCGGGCTGGCCGCCGGACCCTCGCTCACCCCCAGTCCGGTCCCGCCACTTGGTAAGAGCAGCAGCCCGGAGCCCAGCGACCGTTCCGAGTCGGACCAGATGCTCCGATCCGAGTCGGGGCGACGGGTGGCGCAGATCCCTTACTTCTCGCCCTCGCACGGGTCCCACCATCGTCCGGGCGAGCTCCCCGCCCACGCCCGCCACTACCAGAGCTACATGCAGCTAATCCAGCAGCGCTCGGCCGTGGAGTTCGCCCAAAGCCAGCTCAGCCTTCTCAGCGTCTGCAACCAAGACCCCCCGGCGCCATCGCCGTCCCCGTCCCTTCTCCTGGACCAGCCCAAGATGGAGTGGAAGGTTAAAATCCGCGGCGACGGGACTCGCTACGTGACCAAACGGCCGGTGCGAGACAAAATCCTGCGGGAGCGAGCGCTGAAGATCAAGGAGGAACGTAGCGGCGGCATGACCACGGACGACGACGCCATGAGCGAGATGAAGATGGGTCGCTACTGGAGCAAAGAGGAGAGGAAACGTCACCTCCTGCGCGCCAAGGAGCAACGCCAGCGTCGCGAGTTCATGCAGCGAAGCCGGCTGGAGAGCCTGAAGGAACATCCGCAGAGTAGCAGCGGCGGCGAAGTTAGCATCATCGAGCTGAGCCACAAGAAGATGATGAAGAAACGCAACAAGAAGATCCTGGACAACTGGATGACCATCCAAGAACTGATGACGCACGGGACCAAGGCCGCCGAGGGGGCGCAGGTACACAACGCCTTCCTGTCGGTCACCACCGTGTAAAGAAACATAAACGACTAACTCTCTACCCGTGGTGGTACGAATCCAATCGCCTCGTTCAAAGTGGCATTTTTATGAGGACAAGAGGACTATTTTTCACGCTTTGTACACCCAGATAGCATTTTGTAAAGAGTTTATCCACGGCGCCGTGGCATCGCATTTGACATTTTTTCTAGCGATCAATGACGCCGTCGCCGCCGCTGACCGCGTTGGGTATGTCGCACGCCAAACCAGATCGTTGCGATTTCAGGGGTCACCAACCGTTTCGTAGCTAAGAGGAAGTAGGAATAATATGAAGGGCTATCAATCAGCTCAATGCGCGCATCTGAAATGCCGAATTGAATGGAATTATGGAAATGTATACTTTTCGGTCATGAGTTCTTCACGGATATATGAATTAAAAAATCTAAGTTAAGAAACATATGCAGCGGTATTGGTATTAATCTGTTCGCTCTCACGACATCCCTTAAAAATTGCGTATTATTTCTCCACCGTGTTGGTGACCCCTGCAGTACACACTATTTGACAGATACCCATTGTATTTTTACAATTTTACGACCATGAAATTCAATATTTGGAGATAGTTCATTCATTTTAGGAGTTGAATTCAAAGTGAAATTTTTGTAACATGCAGATTTACTTACGATTTTTCATTTTCAACACTGCTAATTCCGTCAGGGATATCCAGACCTAGGACAGACACACAATTACACATTGATCATTTTTCACAGTTACACTAATCAAACCCGTGCTACCCGCACCCACCGCATTTTCTCGCCTACAAGCCACATTCTTATAACTGCCTCAAAATCATTGAATTCTATCAATTCTCGCGTATAAGCCGCCCACTGATTCCCAATTTTTACCTCCACATTCATGGCTTCAATAGGGAGTACAAATGTGTTACTTTGAAGGGAAAATCTTAAGAAAAATCATCGCACGTCCTATTTCTGAGATACTCTATGAATCAAAAGCAAATTATTAGGGTCATGAGAAAGCTAGTCATTCATCCAGTCATGGTTAAAAGTTTTCTAACTGAAAAACTGAAAATAACCAACAAACAGTAAATGTTAATTTGCCGACATCTACTGGTGAAAGAGTATAGCAACGTCTTGTGCGCATATAAGCCGTACGAGCCCTTGATTTTTTTGAGTTACAAATACAGCTTATATTCGAGAAAATACGGTAAGTCAGGCGAATAAACCCCTACGCCATCAGTTTCATTTTTCAATTGAACTACTACAAGTAATTGTTTCCTTAGCAAGATATCTAAATTCATGGAGAGATGCATTTGCAGACACTCAATGGACACTCCATTAGGTACAGCCCAAGAAAAAATACAACATATCCAAAAAAAAATGGCATTAATTACTATCCAAATTGAAGACTTGTCACTATATATACATTAATAATATTACAATAGTTTACATGTACTGCTTTAAGGTAAATATACATCTTTTTTGGGGGGGAAGGTTAAAAAAAGTCTAGTTTTGAAGTAAAACTAAGCAATATTATCAAACTAGTCTTGCAGGTGTGCCTAATTTAGTGTCTAATGAGTGTCCACAAACTATTGCAATAATCTTATTTTAACAGGTAAAAATCAACAGAATCCAACACACAAAAGTTGATATTGAATTTAGACATTGGTCTACTTATGTTGCATTCTTTCAATTTTTTTGTTTACTATTAGTTTTTTTCTTTGACATACCTGAAATGTATAGTTGGCCACTGAGCAGGACTCAGCTGATTGGACCTCTTATTCCCAAGTCAAATGGAAGATGTCCTTAATTTCCACATGAATTTCTTGCTGAAAACGAAAAATATTGTAAATTTCCCACACGGAATACGAACGAACGGACGGACGGATCGACTGATCCCTACGTCCGGGTTCGAGTCCGTGTGCCACGGTTTCCCGTGAACGCGTCGTCGACGAATGTGTAGCCCGTCGGGAGGGAGAAAAAAAATGTGATGGTGCTCTTTGCGAAATAAAATGACAATAAATCTTACCCTTTTTGTATTGCTTTCGAGCGGGTGCCACGGTTCGATGCTTTTTTTGATTCCATCTCGCCGAGATGACAAATGAATCCGGGCGACCTATGGCTCGGGAGCCACGTGTGGCTCGCCGCTAACCTGTCAGCTAAAATATGGAACCTGAACGCACCAATTGGAGCATCTGCCACACGGCCAAAGATACAAAAGATTAAAGTTAACATTGATTTCTCGAAGCTACATGTGTGACGAGCGAATTACCGGTGGTGCGACGATGGATCGTGGCCCGGCTCGCCGGCGTTCTCGGCGGCACGGCGGGCCGTTCAGGCGGAGGAGATTTCAATTAAAAGCTTCTTCCGCTCGGGTGGCTTAATGGTCATTTGGAGGGAGCGTCCGCTTCATCATCTCCGTGGCCTTGTCGCCGCGCAGGAACTGGCCCACGTCTTGTCCTCGCTTGAATTTTTAATGCGGGCGGCAAAGGGTCGGCTCGGTCTTTGGTTTCCACCGCCGGTGCTGAAAAGACGATCGAAAAATGTCTGCTATTTGAGTTTGCGCTGATTATTTTAAGGGAATACAGACAGAGGGTGAGTGGTTAGCACGTCGGCCTTACCCTTCTGGGGTTCTGGGTTCCATCCTGGGTCGGTCCTCACTGTGTGGAGTTGGCATGTTCCCCCAGGGTCACGTGGGTTCCCTCTGGGTACTTCAGTTTCCTCCCACAGCCTAAAAGCATGCATGCTAGGCTAGCTGGTTGAACAGTCTGAATTGCCCGTAGCTATGGTTGGTTGTTATTTTGTGGATGGTGCATTGCCCTCGCAGTTCTTGGGTCCTGGGTTCAAGCCTGGGTCGGTCGTCACTGTTTGGAGTTGGCATGTTCTCCCTGGGGTCACGTGGGCTTTCTCTGGGTACTCCAGTTTCCTACCACAATCCAAAAGCATGCATGCTAGGCTAGCTGGTTGAACAGTCTAAATTGTCCGCAGCTATGGTTGGTTGTTATTTTGTGGTTAGTCCGTTGCCCTCGCAGTTCTTGGGTCCTGGGTTCGATCCTGGGTCGGTCCTCACTGTGTGGAGTTGGCGTGTTCCCCCCGGGGTCACGTGGGTTCTCTCTGGGTACTTCAGTTTCTTCCCACAGCCTAAAAGCATGCATGCTAGGCTAGCTGGTTGAACACTCTAAATTGCCTGTAGCTATGGTTGGTTGTTTTTCTACTTGTGGTTAGTGCGTTGCCATCGCAGTTCTGGGGTCCTGGGTTCAAATTCAGGTCGGCCCACCTATGTGGAGTTTTCGTGTTCCCCCCGGGGTCACGTGGGTTTTCTCTGGGTAGTCCAGTTTTCTCCCACAACCTAAAAGCGTGCATGCTAGGCTAGCTGGTTGAACACTCTAAATTGCCTGTAGCTATGGTTGGTTGTTATTTTGTAATTAGTAGGTTGCCCTCGCTGTTCTTGGGTCGGGGGTTCGATCCTAGGTGGGTCCTCACTGTTTGGAGTTGGCATGTTCTCCACAGGGTTGTGTGGGTTTTCTCCAAGTACTCCGCTTCCCTCCCACAGCCCAAAAAACATGCATGCTAGGCTACCTGGTCAAACACTCAAAATTGCTTACCTCTAGCTATGATTGGTTGTCCTCTGTCTCCTCATGCCCTGCCATTGGCTGGCCACCAAATCAAGATGTCCCCGCCTCATGCCTGAAGTCAGCTGGGACAGGCCCCAGCACCCCCTTACGAACCTTGTGAGGATGAGCGGTTCAGAAACTGAATAAACGGAGGGACAGCCCAGAATCCAGACCTCCATCTTCCCGTTTTGGGTCATTGAGACATTTCCTCAACGGCACGGGAACCACTACCCAACCCAACTTGGCAAACATCCCCCCCACCCCCTATTTTCTCAACCCGTCTGACTTTTCCGTCAGAGGACACAAAGGTTTTGTTTACAAGTAGCGCAATCACGGGTCGCTCTGCAAAAGTACGCGTGAGCGACGCCATGTTGAAAAGGTCGATTGCCGCAGTCGTGACTCGAGCCATCGAGAAGTCACTGGAGTGCTCGGTGGCTAATTAAGTTCATCTGCGGGCCCTAACAGACCCGATCAGGTGTAATTAAAAAGCGGAAGGTGACAGCGGTGGCATTTGTCTGCGCCGTGCGCAATTTAAACAGCGGCGCTAGCACAAATGTCGACTGGATATCAGTCCTCAAACGTACAGTACCTTCAGCGTTCTGTTCTGTTTGTTCATGACCTTTCAGAATCCCTGGCTAGTACACCATCAATTTGCTGTCCTTTTATCCCAACTTCTATTTATCGAAAAGTGCGGGAAAGTCTACCCACCCGGTGCCCTTTAAAGTTTGGACAGATGACTAAAAAAAGTTCCAAATACAGTTTCTACTTTTGAGCTTCGGTCCCGAGTCCAGAGAAAGTTCCATAGTACAGCGATACCTTGAGATACAAGCTTAATGCGTTCCGGGACCGAGCACGTATGTCAATTTACTCGTATCTCAAATCAAATTTTCCCATAGATAACTAAATAGAAATGAATCCGTTCCCACCCTCTGAAAAAACCCGAAAAAAAGGATCTTACAAAGAAAAAACATGTTTTTAATCGTTCTAATTCACCACCAATGCTCACAAAGTAACATATATCTATCTAGTGGTTATGATATGCAATAAAATGTGACATTATTGTGTACAGTCTTGTATGGAGTTCTTTCCTTTGAGACAGACGGTAGCGGCTAACAGAGGAGGCGACTTGACACGTTTGGTTCGCTAGACTTTTGTGATGGTACGTAACATAAACTTTAAATTTATTCGCTTATTCTAGACACACTTAAAAATTGATGTAATTTTGTTGTGCTAAAACTGAAGTTGATGTATTCCAACGCAGTTTTCGAGTCAGAACTAGCTAACTAGCTTCACAAACGAGTGTATCCCAGTTTGTTTTTTAAAGTTATCGAAGCATGACTGGTTCTCCTTAATCCATATATTAAAAGAAGCCCCTCCCTCACGTCATGAATATCACTGCGCATCTTGAAAAGGACCATTGCATGCTCTTATGTCAAATTTGTCTCAGATCGCAGGGCACGTGTCAAAGTGGCGGCCCTGGGGCCAAATCTGGCCCACCGCATCATTTTGTGTGGCCTGGGAAAGTATATCATGAGTGCCGACTTTCTGATTTAGGATCAAATTAAAATGAAGAGTAAAGATGTTTATTAAATTTCCTGATTTTCCCCCTTTTAAACCAATTATTGTAAATTTTTAATCCATTTTTTCTGTGTTTTTAGTTCAAAAATCATTTTGTAAAATCTAAAAATATATTTAAAAAAAGCTAAAATAAACATTGTTTTAGATCTATAGGAAAACGGAATATTCAGTGCTTTTAATCCAGTTCTTTTAATCCATTTATAAAAAAAGAAATCTAAATATTATATCTAAAATGGTCCGGCCCACGTGAAATCAAGTTGACGTTAAAGCGGCCCGCGAACCAACCCGAGTCTGACACCCTTGTCTCAGGGCAAAAATTTACTCAGATTTTCCTCGTATCTCAAATTTCTCGTATATTGGGACACTCTTATATCAAGGCATTGCTACATTCTGAAGCAGCTCACTGTTTTGTACTTTTAGGTCCATTATGATGAATGCCTTCCGAGCTATTTTATGGCATCGGAGCACCTCGGGATTTGGACTTTTCTTCCAAGCGCTCTTATTTTGGAAATAATGAACCTTTTTCGGGGTCCGAGCTCCTCCGGCGCCACCCTGGAGAACAACGCTAATTTGCTCCTACGGTCTTACTACGAGCTGCACGATCCATTACATCTACTGTATTAGTCATGTCTTTAAGCAGATCGCTGCTGGAAGCCATTACGGGACGGAGAATTGTAATTATCTTGACGGTGGCGTGCAATTTTGTTTAGGCCAGCATTTAGAAGAAACATCTATTACTTCTGCCTCCTATGAACAGATAAGTCACCGACCGAGATACGCGTGTCATTTGTCAAACTAAGAACCCATTAAATTAATTGTTACTCTGATTCTGTGCCGAGTCATCGTTTTTAATACGGAAGCGGCGGCATTAGTTGGATCCCTTAAGGCTGTTTTAAAAGTTATACAGTGGTACCTCGACATACGAGTGCCCCGACACACGAGCAATTTGAGATACGAGTTAAATTTTGGGCAAATATTTACCTTAAGATACGAGACTAATTTTGATATATGAGCATACAGAGAACGCGATAGGCTGCTCATAAGAACATCATGGCCGCTGTCTTTCCCGTCGCAACTCCCTCGTGTAATGTCTCTACGAGCACTGGGTGGAGGCGGGGCCAATAGAGCCAACCTGGGAGAAGAAAGGTATCAAAATTTAAAACAAAAATAGAATAAAGTTTAGTGTAAGGTTAGATGAAACTTATTTTTGAGTGTGTCTGCATTGTAATCCAAGTTCATTTCAATTTGTTTGTTATGTTACGAGCGCGTTGCCGTGCAAAAACACGCCATCCGCTTCTTCTTCCTTTAACGCTCACTTTACTAGCTGTACTCGCTGTTTAATTGGTCCTATCTTCACTCACCCGCACAAAACACTTAAAAAGTCAAAAGTTCATTCCCAAAGTCTGCACTGTTTCTTTTACGTTCCATATTCTAGAGATGCTAATTTTTTGGTCTAAAGGCTGATTAATTATTTGCAAACTTATTGTTGCCTGCAGTTATGCCGCCATGCATGTACGCTCTGGGGGCGCTTATTATCATTTATTGGGGGGTCTTTGCGATGTCGGATGGCTCTAGGTTATATTTGAGGCATGTTTCTACACGTTACATTATTTACACTAGATAGCGTGTTTCTATTCATCTTGGATTGTCCATGAGAAGAAAAAAGAAAAACCTTGAAACCCTAGCGACGATAAGTCCAATCCCCTTAAAGCAAGCTTGTACAGTAAGTTTACGCAAGAATGCTATCCTCTCAAATTGTCTTTTATTCTACTGCTTATCTCCACTCTCACATACGTACTGTTAAATATCTATTTTTACATATAAAAGGTCCTGTAGCCACTTGCTAAATTGGATTTTGTTTAACAGGCTAAGATGAATAGCCATTTTAATATTTTCTGGAATGATGGGGAACAGAAGGAGCAGATAGTTGTCTGCGTGTGAACTATTCATATCAACGCTGACTGGCTTTTTCTTCCCGACATTTCATTTCATTTCCCGTTTCTGATGAGAATCAAATAAAGTCAATCTAGTGGGATTTTTGAGCATAATGACTTTTGGTTACAAGGTTCAGCCGTGAGGGTCTTCCGCAGATCTGAACCTGGGTTAAAAAAAATCAGGCCTCGTTAGAAGGCGACTCGGGACAGTAGAAATGTGTTTCTAACTCGGGTAGCTAAGACATCAAATGCAATTAAAGCAGCAGGACAGATGGAGACAAACAACCCTAAACAGGCAGTGACGGAGCCTCCTTCATTTTTCACAATAAGGTGTTCTTTGAAAACAATGGATTGCCAGGACAGGATTGTCACGACAGGACAGGATTGTCAAGATTGTCAGGACCGGATTGTCAGGATTGTCAGGATTGTCAGGACCGGATTATCAGGATTGTTAGGGCAGGACAGGACAGGATTGTCAGGACAGGAAAGGAAACGACA
Source organism: Stigmatopora argus (assembly GCF_051989625.1). NCBI lineage: Eukaryota > Metazoa > Chordata > Actinopteri > Syngnathiformes > Syngnathidae > Stigmatopora > Stigmatopora argus. The sequence continues at coordinate 22,707,746 of NC_135389.1, read as the reverse complement.
GGAAAGGACAGGATTGTCAGTGTATTGTTAGGACAGGATTGTTAAAATAAGGACAGGATTGTCAGGAGAGGATTAGCAAAACAGGATTAGGAGGAAAGGTAGTCTAAGCCTGCCATTGGTACTCTTTTATGGTGCCTAAATATATAATACCTGAATACTCTGGAATGTAACATAGCGACACAATGCTAACAGAAGTGCAATCTAGAAGCTGCGTCTCCCAATAAAATTCCCAGTTGCATACCTGTCAACCTCTGTACGACTCGTACGGTGTTTGTAAGTTTTTTGGGGGGTTTGTAAGGGGAATCATAATCATTTATAAGGGCAGTTATCGGCAGAGGTTGACAGGTATGCAGTTGGCAAAAACTGAAATGTGGGACATCATCTCTCATACCCACTAGCTACCATGAAACAAAAACGATCCAACCTGTTTTCCATGTCTTCTTCCACCAACAAACCTGAATCAAATCATGAGGATCGTTAAAGCTTCTGGACAGCTCGTTGATGACTGGATCATTGGATTCAGGTGTGCTAGAAGAGGGACAGATGGAAACCAGACTAGATGGAAACACATGGAAAAGCAACTTTGAATTAAATACATCAGCATACCTGTCAACCTCTGCCGATAACTGCCCTTATAAATGATTATGATTCCCCTTACAAACCCCCCAAAAACCTTACAAACACCGTACGAGTCGTACGGTGTTTGTAAGGTTTTTTGGGGTTTGTAAGGGGAATCATAATCATTTATAAGGGCAGTTATCGGCAGAGGTTGACAGGTATGCATCAGTCACATTTGATTTTTAAGAGTCATACCCTATACAGCGCTTGATTGACAGGCCAAGTTCTTCTTACTGTGGGTTCAAATGGGTTCACCTGCATGAAAAACACTGTCGAAGGTGATTAAATAAAGTAAATTCCAGTCGCGAGAACCCCCAGGGTTGGTCGTCACCAGCTCTTGTTTTAGAATTCAACACCGCCTACCCGCTTTTAATAGTATTCATAAAGTGGAGAATCATCTGCGCCTCAGACATTATTAAAAGCGGGAGATTGCGCCGTCAGACGGACGACAGTCCGAGTCGCGTGCAATGAAGTCGGGGCGGCCTGGTGAACGCCGCCGTAATCATTCGGAACAATTCCATAAAGCATCTCCGGGGCGCCGTGGTGAAATGGAAGGCGAGTATCAAATGGGTGCCGTGAAATCCCGCCAGGCCTCGTGGCAATAACGCAAACACGGCGAGTTATGGGCGATTATTGCGAAAAGCCGAAATGACCTTCGGTTGCGCAAAGACGGATCGTGACGTGACCGTGGATTATCCGTCTGTTGTCACTGAATATGAACACATTTTTTCCTTATTCTGACAGTTTAGCCGGTCCGGTAGAGGAGTGGTTTGTCCTCGTGGTTTCTGGGTTCGATCCCTGGTGGGTCCACACGGTGTGGTTTGTTTGTTGGTTTTCTTTGTGTACTCCAGTTTCCTCCCACATCCCAAAAACAGGCATGCTATGCTAGCGGGTTGAACACACTAAATTGCCTCACCCTATGATTGGTCGTCCGTTTGTCTTGAAAATAGATTTTTAACTTGAAAAACTGTCTTAATTAAAGTGTTCCTTTATTTTATCTAACTTGGGTGTGATTCCATGAGCAATTTTTCAAATGCAGCATGATTTGTGACTTCCATATTTTTAGGTTTCCTTCAAAATGTGCAATTACATTGACGTTATATTGATGTAGATGGCACGGCTTTTTGCACGGCAACGCGCTATTAACATAACAAACTAATTTAAATGAACTAAGTTCCATCTAACCTTACACTAAACTTAATTCTATTTTTGTAACCTATCGAGGGTTGTTTGCTTTTGTGTTCCCTTCAAAATATTCTGAAAATGATGCACACAAATGTCCAAACAATAACACACAACCACTTCCAACAAGAAGTAGTATATACTCCTCTCCTACAGTATATACAAAATATGATAAAAAGCAAAAGAACGGCATACGGCTGGAATAGCCTGGATAACATTGTTTTCCTTTAAACTATGCATTTGACTGGCTTTAATGCACTTCTTCTATTAGCATTGTCACTACGTAGCAAGCAGAAAATGACAACCTCCGCCAGCCCTTGTCATTATTTACTTGTTTTTCTTTTTTTTACCTCATTTGCCGTACCATGCGAGCGGCGTGCCCACCCTCCCCCCGGTTAACGAAAAGTCATATGATCCTGTCAGGAATCGCGATCTGAAGCCACCTCGCTGCCACACGGCCCTGCTTATCATTGCACTAATGGCTCACCTTGCGTCAACGTGTATTCGTGTGTGTGTGGCAGCTGTTTGTTTGAAGATACCTTCACAAGCTCTCCCCCACGAGGCAATACTATAAGCTGATTTTTTTTTTAACCCCCTCGTCGGGCGTCCTACTTGGCACTCCTTGAGATTCGCTGCCTCGTGCTGCAGCTTTAATGTGCCATCACAGGCTCGTGCCTAGCCGGGCCCCCCCCCGCCGTTTGATTTTTTGGTGTGGTTTTGTGTCTCTTATGTGGGGTTGTTTGTCGGGGGGAGGAGAGGAAACTAGGGCAGGAAGTCATGGGGTCGCCTTGTGTATGTACCAGATTTATTCGAGGATAATGTGCCAAATTTTGGGCTAAAAAACTGAAGCAAAATTTGGGTGCGCGTTATACACGGATTCCGGCCGTTGTGTATAATGGGACACGTAAAAACCTGGCTTTGGCCGCCAGGTGGTGGTGATCTACCTTCTTTTACAAAAGCCAGACCTTTCCAAATAGCCTTCCGCAAGTTTATAGTACAGAGGTCGGAACCTTTTTGACGAAGAGAGCCACAAACAATTCATATTTTCTAATGTTATTCCTCGTGAGCCATACTACGAATTTAAAAGTCAAAATACATACATGTAAACGAGTTCCTTTTAATTTTTTTAGTAATTTCACCACTTTTAAAGTGGAAAAAACTGAATATTTTTTAAAAGATTCTTATGCTTTTGCTAATCAATGAGAGGATGCATTCCAGAAGTCTACTGCAAAAAAATGAAGATTAAAGCAAAAAAATGAAGATTAAAGCAGTTCTAGATGTAATATCTCAGTTCTGTCACTAGCGATTTCCAGATTTTAGCTCACAGGTTAGCAAAGAGCCAGATGCACCCATCAAAACAGCCACATGTGGCTCCCGAGCCATAGGTTCCCTACCCCTGTTATAGTAGGATTAAAAAAAATCAAAAGTTGCTCCAGGGAAAGGAATCCATTTTTTTGGCGAATCAGATGACGATGAATCAGACTTTGAACATGTTTAAATATTATGATTATGAATTAGACTAAGGATTTAAAATAGTAAATTCCATTTGAGAATTGTGTTCATATTGTTAGTAGTTTGTTTTACCAGGTTTTTGTAGCATATGTTGTAAATAAATGTTTTGTCATGGCGACAAGTGTTGAGCATTTGCCAATTATCAGTACCCGTGTGAGCTGAGAAAAACTGAAAAAAATGTTTTTAGTCACAAATTATGGGTGCGCGTTATACACGGGTGCGTGTTATACACGGGTGCACGTTATACTTGAATAAATATGGTATATACGGTAAACATAAGGACGTGTAATATGTGATGAATATATTGTTTAATTTTTTGATCATAGTGTTATGAGTTCAAGGTTTGATAAATGTTCGTATTTCTACATTTTAAGACATTTTGACATTCTCGCTGAGAATGCTGGGAATAAAACTTTAAGGTATGAAGGCATATTCTTGTGCAAAATATATATTTGCATGATGAAATTGCTTTGTTAACATAATGTTGAGACCAAAGGTGCCCTTACAAAAGTATAACGTCGAGATTTTTTAAGAAAAAATAGTATTCAGGCATTTTACAAGAATGTCGCAAAAATCAATGTCAATAACATGACAAGATTTTACAATGTAATGCTATTGGAATAAAGCCATTATGTTTGAATGAGTTTGTAATTTTATGGGAATGACGCTAGCATTTTGTAAAAATATGTCAATAGTAATTGGTAAAACGTTATATTATGGCCAATTGACACTAAGAGTGGCGGCTTAAATTCTGAAAAATACTGTCATAATTAAATTTAATGACAAAATGAAAACAGATCCTTCCATGTTTAATGTCCAAATAGGGTTTACCGGAATAATTTTGATAATCATATGACTAAAATAATCCTAATAGTCCTAATGTATTTGACAAAAAGCAGAAGAGTTTGACATGACTGTTCAAATGTTATTAATATTCATGGCTTCTATTTTTACAAACGTATTTGTTGCATTTGTCAACATCATCCTGCTCCTTCCCCAATTACTATTACAAGTAGGCCAGTTACCTTGACAAGGACATTAGTCAAAGTCTATGATGACCTATTTTTATTTGGAAATGCTGTGCTTACACAATGCTTCGAAGATGAAGTAGTTTATATGTTAGTTTCTAAAAAATATATATTTAAAAAACGCGTATCCTTAACCATTTATCTCTTTGAATGCCGTACATTTTCACAAATAAATTCTGAAAGCACATTTTTAACCACTGCATTTTCAGCTTTTTCAGGTTCAGAATAAAGAAGACTAAAAAAAAAATCAAGCAAGGGTCGCGGGGGTGCTGGAGCTAACCACGGGCACCAGGCGGAAGACACCCTGAATCGGTGGGCCAATCGCAGAGCATGATGAGACGAAGGACAACCCATCATAGCTAGTGACAATTTACCCTCCAATTAGCCTAGCATGTTTTTTGGGACGTGGAATGAAACCGATGTACCCGGAGAAAACCCACGCAAGCCCGGGACAACATGCAAATTCCACATAATGAGGACCCACCTGGGATCAAACCCCGGACTCCAGAACCGTGAGGCCGAGGCGCCAACCACTCGCTCGCCGAGCTGCACTTATGCGGGTAAGTTTGAAATCAATCCCATATGTGAAAGAGTACCTTTGTTGTTTTTCCTGATTGTAGTGCTCATTAGAGGAAATAATTGGCGTCTCCAAACAAAGACGTGCACTGTGTTGTCTTGCGTTTAATTATTGAATCCATGACACGGCGCCCCACGTTCTGTGTCTGATTAAAGCTGGATACGGGAGCATGTGGAAAATGATGGGGTTAAAATGAGGGTATAGTGAGTAACAAAAGTTATTGGAAAATTGTGAAAAATATTATAACAATCTCACAGCCGCATTCCTAAATATGGATCTTAGCCTAAGCCAATCGCAGGGCACAAGGAGACAAAGGACAACCAACCATAGCTGGGGTTAGCAATTTAGCATATAATTAGCCTAGCATGCATGTTTTGGGGATGTGGGAGGAAACCGGACTACCCAAAGAAAGTTCATAATTGTTACGATCACGCTGCGTCGTCGCAGCGCGATCGGGAATATCTTAGGGGGACCCAAGCGCAGGAGACGTGGGTGAATCGAGCCAGATCACTTCAAACTACATTCTTTAATGAATAAACAAAGGTCTACAAATCCACAATGGGCTGGAACAGAACGGCAGCATGCTACGCGCACGCACAAACAAAGAGACGATCCGGCAATGGGTCTCTCACTCATTGCTCCTTAAATAATAAAGCCAGGAAGCAATCAGCAGATTGACTGCAGCTGCTTCCCTGACGGCACGTCAGGAGGGACAAAACAGGCCACCCCTGACAATAATGGATAAAGGACGAGACAATGGATTGTCCTTTCTTGAGGATCGACCTGGGATCGAACCCACGATCCCAGAAATGTGAGGCCAAAGCGCTAACCACTCGTCCGCCGCATATGAATTTATAACAGATTGTCTGATTTCCTCTTTTGTATTTGAACTAACCAACTTTTGCAATTTGGACTTAGTCAAGGGCGGCTAGGTGCCCAAGTGTATAGCGTGTCAGCCTCGCAGCTTTGGGGTCCTGGGTTCAAATCCAGGTCGGTCTACCTGTGTAGAGTTTGCATATTCCCCCTGAGCCTGCATGGGTTTTCTCCGGGTACTCTGGTTTCCATCCACATCCCAAAAACATGCATGCTAGGCTAACGGAATGCTAAATTGTTCAACGTTACGAGCGATTGGTTGTTTGTCTCCAAGTGACTAGCGCGTCAGCCCCGCAGCTTTGGGGTCTTGGGTTCAAATCCAGGTCGGTCTACCTGTGTAGAGTTTGCATATTCTCCCTGGGCCTGCGTGGGTTTTCACCGGGTACTCCGGTTTCTATCCACGTCCCAAAAAACATGCATGCTAGGCTAATGGGATGCTAAATTGTTCATCATTATGAGAGAAGCTAATGGGATACTAAATTGTTCATCGTTATGAGCGATTGGTTGTCTCCTCGTGCCCTGCGATTGGCCGGCCACCAATTCGGGGCGCCCCCAGCAGGGATAGGCTCCAGCACCCCCCTCTGCAACCCTTGTGAGGATAAAATGGTTCAGAAAATGAAAGACTTATTCAAATCTGTGCTAAGCAGGGCTAATTTTAAGAATGGCGCCCCCTATTGTGGATGGCCTCCATAACTTCTTTGAATGGACTTCAGAGGAGGTTCTCCAAATTGTGAGAATGACCCAGGGACGGCGCCGAGTGCGTTATTACGCCGCCATTACCCCATTAGCGCGTCTCCGAAATGGCGGCGAATGAAAGCGAGTTATTAAGAGTCGCGCTGAATATATCTGGCGGTGTTTTGAAAAGATCGCACGCGGCCAGATGAAAAAGCAGAGCAAATAATGAAGGCGCACAAATGGTGGGGAATAATGAACCTCTTTGATGGCTCGCCGTACGTCGGGAATGTCTGGTCTCGCCGTGCTTAGATATCATCATTTCATTCAACCTGTCTATTCATATTCACAAGGCGGCGGTATAAATAGCGACGGGACACGTGTACGAAAAGGCATTGTCGGTGGGATTTTATTATGATTTCACCAAATATGACTCCAATATCGCCACGAAATGAGACGGACGGCTGGCGCAATAACGCTCAGGGTGTGTTTACATCAGACGGAGATCATTTGGAGGACAAGGAATCCCGGGAGAAATATTGCTACTTTAAGGAAAGAATAGGCCAAGTGGAACGAGCACACATCCGTTAATCCAGTTATTTTCTCGAACTTGTTCCAGTATTACTGGAATCTTAACTGTTCTTGTGCTTAAGGGGTGGAAAAACTGGTCTTCGAGGGCCGCTTGGGTGCAAGGAAAGCGACTTTAACCAATGTGATTTTTTTTGCAGAAAACAAGAAGCACCTGACTGCAATATACTGATTGGACACCAGATTGGTGATTGGGAATGAAAACCTGCAAAGAATGCGGCCCAAAGTGGAATAGTTTGCCCACCTCTGCTCCAAAGTATGTTGAAAGTTTTTGTCATTTTGAATTCAGTTGAATTGTATTGAATGCTTCTAAAGTTCATTATACAAGAATATTGAGATTTAAAGCCTCACCACCAAGTCAAGAATGACAACAAAAAACAGACACATAAATAATCAAACAATTAAAACAATAACTAATAAATAATAAGTAGTCAACAACATAAATACATAGGGAAGTGCACAATAACAACAAAGAAATGAACAGATAATCAATAAATAAGTAGTCAACATAATAATTAGTCAACATAATAAATAAGTAGTCAACATAAATAATTAGTCAACATAATAATTAGTCAACATAATAAATAAGTAGTCAACAACATAAATACGTAGGGAAGCGCACAATAACAACAAAAAAATGAACAGATAATCAATAAATAAGTAGTCAACATAATAAATAAGAAGTCAACATAATAAATAAGAAGTCAACATAATAAATAAGAAGTCAACATAATAAATAAGAAGTCAACATAATAAATAAGTAGTCAACATAATAAATAAGTCGTCAACATAATAAATAATTAGTCAACATAAATAAGTGGTCAACATAAATAAGTGGTCAACATAATAAATAAGTAGTCAACATAATAAATTAGTCAACTTTTTTTTTTTAGTTTCTGTGTTCCTGTGTCGCTAAATCCATCATTTTGTCTTCAAATTAAGAGTTTTAACATGTTTAAACGACGTTTCTTGATTGCAATTGGACTAGCCAAAATAGGCTAGTGGAGGACGGCTTAAGTTAGAGCCTAGTGTAGTATTTGTTTTTCTCTTCTAAGGCGGTGAGTGCAATGGTTTTTAATTACTAGCTGCTCTTGTCCACTCTTTGATTTATTGCTTCCTTGTAAATGAATTTCCTTTTGTTGCTTAAGGTACTCGCCGAGGCTAATTTGGCTCTATTGTGTTTCCAATCAATGATGGCGCGGCCTCGGCGACCTCTGAAACTGTTGCATGTCAAATGAAGTGAAACTCTCTGGGGTCACCAAAGGGATCTGAGGAAGACGGCAATTAGTGTTCACAATACGGAGCAAATTGATTGGCCTTTGCACTCAAGCCTCTTGTCAATGTTTATGTTCACCAGCATTGACGATTAGGCAATCGTTTTTTTGAATTTTTTTCCAGTCGGGGGTCAAGATTTAAACCACATTTGTTTGTTATTTGTGAGGTTTTAGTCGGAATTTCGATCTACATCTGAGCTTCAATGTCCTTAACATACCTGTCAACCTCTGCCGATAACTGCCCTTATAAATGATTATGATTCCCCTTACAAACCCCCCAAAAACCTTACAAACACCGTACGAGTCGTACGACTATTAAAGGTTTTTTAATAGGGTGTCAAAATATAGTTACATTTCACTATAGACAAAGTATAAATGTGAATGTATAGCATGAGCACACAATCCAAAAACTCATTCGAGAAAGTTCGCTTTTTTTTTTTACTGGATGCAAAACTTTTGGTGACTTCCGAATCCCGCGAGAATGCAAAACGGCGAAAAGCCGCGGGGCGCCAAGGTAAAGCCATATCCGTTGGTGCGGCAGACCGATAATGAAAGCGCCAAGTCGCTCGCAGCCCGAGGCAACAAACCGCGACTCTCTGTTGTCGCCGCCACTGTAAATGAATTTTCTCCCCTCTTTTAATTGAAATCAAGCTATTCTCTAACCACGGCGAGAAAGTTCCCAGACAAAGGCCATCCGTGTACTCGTGTCGTTAATGTCCTTCTGTTGTGACACGATGACAGCTGCTCCTTGATGAAGTCATCCGGAATTTTCTTCTCATTGATGATTTCTGCTTTATGGACGGGAACCAATTTCGCTTGGAGATTGTACGTCATGTCGTACAAATTTCAATCGTAGAGGACGAGAGCGAGACTGTGACTGGAACGCAGTGGCCCTGGGCTAAGGATTAAGTCGCAAAAGCTCAATGGCAATGGCTCCTTCTGGGGAAGCAGGCTGGCACGAGGTTTTGCTACATTATTGGACTTTGCGCAGTCAAAATCCAGAATGGTGGAGGCCGCCGGCGAGCACTTTACGTGATTTCTTGATCAGTTTGCGGTACGCGGGCGGTACCGTGTAATCATCTAACGAGCCCGCTTTAAGGCGACACAATCTGGACGTAAAGGCGATTTACGATTATCAACTTGATGTGCATCTGCCGAAAATGACCGTCGGGTTCGCCAGTAAACATTCCCAATTTTACGTAGAAATAAAGAGGAAAAGACGGTCTTCTGGATTTTACTCGGAAGTAGAGCTGGGCGATAAAACGATAATTATCGTTAAATAACTTTTATCCACAAAATATTAAAAACATTCGATAAAAATTTGATCATTATAAACTGCAATTACGTGACTCAACCACCACAGAGAACGGGGCGCTGTTGCGAGATTAATGCAAGCTTCAGACCAATGCTCATAGAAGAAGAGGATGATTAGGAAACATGTTTTTAGCATGTTACCAATAGAGGCTAAAACAATGCATTGAGGCAAAAGGACAATAGCGCAGACAAAATAAGCGATTATGAGATGCAGGACAACACCGAGCCGACCCACTAAAATTATGAAATCTTCATGGCGTTTTCTTTCTTCTTTTTTTTTTTTGAAGACAGCCTGAAATATTTTTTCTTTTTACAATTTGAGCAAAAAATGATGCGAGTTATCGTGATAATTATCGATAGACTGATAAAAAATTTTGATCGTGATAAAACCTCGGCCAATCGCTCCCCTTATTGCAATTCCACTTATTAAGTGATTTTAAAAAAACTTACAAATACAACGTGGCACATAATTACTCACTTAGGGCCCACTTAAAAGTCTCAAATGGACGGGGTTCCCAATCAGTCGGTGCACTAAATTCAAGATTCTGTAGAAGTCACTGTATGATGCTGACAACCTTGACTGTCTGGGTACATTGCTTGCTGACGCGCTATATTTATATATCGTGAAAAGGGAATGCGCGTGTGCATATCATGTTTAAAGCATGACAACATTAGCAATCGACAAAGCACTGCAAGGCGTTCTGGGTCCTCTTTGTTTTGACCGCTTGGAAGAAATATTTGATGAAAATCTTCCTACAAATGGTCGCACCACGGGGTAAAAAAGTGACCTTTAATACCCCGGGAACGCATAAATAATGCTAATGACTTTGATGAGGATCCATTTGGGTCAAAGTGCCTTTGGAAGTAATGAAGGGGGCCTGAAAAATGACTTTCTAGGAACCATTTGTAGCATATTCTGCGGCCGATTGTGCATATCTACCCTCACGCTACTCGGTTACTACAAGGCGTCTGATTAATCGACCTCGCCGCCGACGAGTGCCCTCCAAAGGGGAAGCAACGCGACGGGTGAATTAATTCTCCAGATGAGGTTTTTGTAATAAGTTTCACACCAGGGCCACGTGTTTGCACTCGGCCCCAATCATTTCCCACCTTTCAGCCAAAAGTTTACGAAGCCGAGAGAGAGAGAATTGTCGTCAAATTGTCGAGTTAGCCGCATGCTAGGCTAAGCAAAAGCGTTTGCGCGTGGCGTCTCGTAGATTGTCGGGTTTGTCCAAAAGCCCATTTAGCCGCACGCTAGTCTAAGCAAAAGCGTTCTCGTAGAAGTTCTGGTTTGACCGTGAATGTTTTTCAAGGTTTACGAAGATTGCCCTTTTTGTGTGTCACCGATAAACATTAAGGCAAATCCATCATGTGTCGTCGGCTGTCGGGCTTGGGGGAGAAAAACAATTAAAAGCTCCTGGCGCAGGTCGGCCCGCGCCGATAGTCAATGAAGCAAACTGCTTTGGTGTGTGCGCGCGGGGGCGCGTGTCTGCCAGCGATAGATTCATTAGGAAATGCCAGCCGAGGAGGGATGCGTGCGGAAGACGATTAAATGACCTCCGGGTTGAGGACTCGGGGGGGCTTCGGCGGAGACGCCGGAAGAAAACTTAAGAACAACAACTGCCAAAGTTTGGCAACTTGGCGGCAATTATAAAGTCATTATAGCATCTTGGGTCAAAAGATGAAATGGAAGCGGAGAGGATAGTTCAGGTAACAAATTAGGCAAGTTGCCTACGAAAAATAGGACGGGCTTCGGGGTGTTTTGCGGTTAGGGGTGAGCTAATTGGTACTCGGACGTCTTTTCCCGGGAAAATCGCCCCCCTGGCCTGGTTTTAATGTCTGAAAAGCTCCAGTATTTGTGCTGCTAGGAAGTGGATTTTACCCTATTTTCGTGCATTGATTTATTGATTGTTTTCTATGTGTCGCAGCTGTAGCTGTAGTAGAGGTTTTATAGCCATAAAATAGTTTTTGAGGGTTGGATTGATATGTTGAAGGCGCAACCAGAAAATGCACGGACCGCCACTGGTATTTAATCACTAAATGTTGCCCGGAAGGGGATTTTACCCCATTTTAGTGCAATTTTTACCGTTTCGCCTTGACGTCCATCGCTGTCTTTTCCTGGGAAAGTCACCCCCCGGCTCGGTTGTAATGTCTGAAAAGCTCCAGTATTTGTATTTAATCATTAAATGCTGCTAGGAAGTGGATTTTACCCGTTGAAGGCGCTACGAGAAAATGCACGGACCGCCACTGCAAAATACAGTATATGACAAAGCATGTAAAAAGATAGAAAGAGTTCCAACACTAGCAAAAGTACGGCTAACCGCATTCTGTCATCACAAAAGATTAAACGGTGACAATGTGTGACATTGTCAAACGGCGAGATGATATCAACGTCCGCCCACAGGGACTTTCCGCCGGCAGTAGCGTTTTATTTGCATGTGTATATTTCAGCGGTGAGGAATTCCCTTTTATCAGCACGGCGCAGAAGGATCCGGGCCCGCCCGGCCCTGGCGGCGGTAAATTACGCCAATTGCTTTCCAGGCTGACGTTCCGGCGCAATTAAAAAATGCGGGCAAATGTAATGTTGATCAAAATGATCATGGCGCTATAAAAAGTCGGCAGTATAATATGGGCAAGGACAAAGTGGATTTAACACTTGTTTACTATTCGTCACTGTCTCGTTAGCGAGTATTTAAAAAAGCAAATGGCATTAAAAGGTCATTAAAATGCAAACGTGTGAGGGATATTTGTTAGCGGTTATATCGCACACCGCGAGTTAAAACTTACCTGAGACGTGAGTTTTAAAACCTGCGTTTTTTTGGGGATGAAATATTGAGTTAAATATCTGCTGTGTTTGGACGCAGGCGGAATCCCCACAGCTTTGTCAACAACAACAACAAGGCGACATAAACATTAGCACGCTAACGTTACAAGACCCACTGGGCCAGATTTTGCAAGTACCTAATGAACTTGGACTCATAAATATTTTTTATTCCCAAATTACCCCGTGGTGACTTGGACCTTTCTATGAATCATAAAGATAATATGCATATGTGCGAAATGATAGAAGGCAACAACAAAAAGGAAATAAGGCAATTGGCGGGGTTTCTGCACCACCTGGCTATTGTAATGAAAACAGTTTATCAGTTTAAAAATGTGTTTTTGGGGAAAACTTATTATTATTAAAAATATTGGGTATGTAATCATTATGCTGGCTAGTTTTGGACTTTTAGACAGAGGTATATTCAAGATTATTTATATTAAACGTCAGCACCACGAATATTGACGTGTGGTTGGAAAGGTACGGTGTTTACAGCTACATGGAAAAACTACTTTTTACGTACAGTGGTACCTCGACATACGAATGCCCCGACATTCGAGCAATTTGAGATATGAGTAAAATTTTGAGCACATATTTATCTTGAGATACAAGACAGATTTTGATATACGAGCATACAGCGGACGCGAGAGGCTGCTCACAAAAACATCATGGCCACTGTCTTTCCCGTCGCAACTCCCTCGTGTCATGTCTCTACGAGCACTGGGCGGAGCCTTGCATTTTTTTCAGTGTTTTTTTCCCGTTAGTCAGTGCAAATGGCGGAGCTTGTTCGCTAATACGAGAGGAGTATATACTACTTCTCGTTGGCAAGTGGTGGTGCACTATCCTATTGTGAGGACATTTGTGTGCGTCATTTTGGGAATTTTTTTGAAGGGAAGACAAAAGCAAACAACCCTCAATAAGTTGCATCTGAAAGTCAGGGTGGAGGCGGGGCCAATAGAGCCAACCCGGGAGAAGAAAGGTATCAAAATGTAAAACAAAATTTGAATTAAGTTTAGTGTAAGGTTAGATTAAATGTATTTTTGAGTGTGTCTGCATTGTAATCCAAGTTCATTTCAATTTGTTTATGTTACGAGCGCATTGCCGTGCAAAAAGTCTCTCTCTCTCCCCTCCGCAAAATCCATCTAATTTTAGCAATATTAAACACATTCTAGTTACTATTAAACCCCTAGTTATTTGTTACTTTGTTAATAGACAGCGAATTAGAACAAATAAAACATTTTTTCCAATCCAATATCCTGTTTTGGGTGTTTTTTCAGAGGGTTGGAACGAATGAATTTGTTTTTAGTTCATTTCTATGGGAAACGTTCATTTGAGTTACGAGTAAATCGACATACGAGCTCAGTCCCGGAACCAATTAAGTTCGCATCTTGAGGTAACACTGTACTTAAAAAAAAAAAAAAAAAAAATCAAATGTAATGTTCATTTTATTTTCTACAGGTTTCCATCATGTGCTTTGCAAAAATCTGGTAAACTTGGTGGAATAGTAAGTCAATACAAAACAAGGGATATCCCCCACCCATGTACCCAGACTTTGTGGACAACCTGTAGTATAATGTGACACATTCCTATATTTATAATTCATTCAAACAGTACAACTTCCATTTAAGTTCAATTTCCAGAAATTGCGTCGAGTCCAGCGTTATTTGCTTTACGTTTATTTTAAAACTCATGCAGGCATTCTAAAAAACGATTAAAACAAATGAATAGCTCATCCGAGTCAAGAAAAGGGGAGCTTTGCTGTTTATTGTATTCTAAATATGTCGATACTGTATTTTATCCCCCAGCATTTCCCAGTTAATTTTAATTCAAGGTGTGATTTAGCATTTTCATTTAATAGCTTAAGAGGGACTAGACTAAGCCATTGACGACTTTGTCTACCCGGCTCTTATTGGCTATTCCTAACTTTGCGGGCCTTTTTACGTTCACTGTCTGCTTCGGGAATGTTTTAATTTATGCCCTGGCTTTAAAAATCGTTATTGAGCAATAGAGAGGGCAAGTGGTGCAGGCAATAACATGAATAATCCATTGCTTGTTCCTGTAAGACTCAACGGGAATGAGACCTCAATCACCATTATAGTCAGGGGGACTGTAACCAGGCGCTAACGTCATCAAACACACACACACACACACAAGCACACACACACACACTTTAAAAGTCAATCGAATTTACATTGAGACAGTAATCCCTCGAATATCGCGGTTAATGTAGACCACACATGGCCGCCATAAACGAAAAACCGCCAAGTAGGATCACCCCCATTCTATTTTCGCGCCTAGACAGAAATACAAGTACAGTGGTACCTCGAGATACGAGCTTAATTGGTTCCGGGACTGAGCTCGTATGTCAATTTACTAGTAACTCAAATGAACGTTTCCCATAGAAATGAACTAAAAACTAGTTAATTAGTTCCAACCCTCTGAAAAAACAGTACACGGTCGATTGGTCGAAAGACCGTGACCAAAAGACGGCAACCAAAAGACCGGCGACCAAACGACCGCAGACGGAAAAAAACACCCAAAACGGGATATTAGATTGGAAAAACATTTTTATTTGTTCTAATTCGCCATCTATACACAAGTACAATGATTAAAAAGTGTATATTTATTAAATATTACAGCTATAAGCATGTCAAAAGACTTATGTATTAACATGTAAATATAATGTATATATTTAAAAATTTAACTACTTTAAATACGGTACTTGCAGTGAAAATAGTTTTTCTCCGCTTGATATAAATGAAGAAAAAAACAGGTACATCGGAAAAAAAATATTTTAGTCTAAGTCCTTTGTCTTCTTGTGGCCATGGGTCCATTGTCCGCGAAATTCGCGGGATTATTGTACTCACCTGACTATATATGTCGGGTAACAAAACGACTTAAAAAAATACCATTGTCGGTTCTAAACGAATCTGTATATAAATATAAGCAATGATGGCCACCACCCACTGGCCACCATTTTATTCCAGAGTGACTTTGACCTTCTTCTTCTGTCTTCTGCCATTTTCCTAGTGGCGAGTGGAAGACAGGGGGAGTGGCTTCCGCTTGCGAGTTTCAGCGTGGATTTTCACATTTTTACGAATATTTTTCCCCCAGAAATAAATCCGCCATGCAGTGAATCGACGAAAGTTGAAGCCGCAATATTCGAGGGATTACTGCACTCTGTCTACGTCCACCTTGTTAGTGTTTTAGTCACTATCATTTTGAGATTGTGATATAAACACTTCATGTAGGACGGGAATGCGTGTTTGGAATCACTTTTTACGTGTTCGGTCTTTTTAGACTTTGTCTTAGCAAAAGTTCAAGTCATCTTATGAATTTAATATTTTGTTGCTATTCTGTCCGTAAAAGGCTTTTGTGTTGTCTTCAAAAATAGAAAATAAATGCAATTTTCAACTGTGGAGATGTGGTTGTGAAAGAGCAAAACAGCCAACCAAAAAGCAACCAGAAGAAACCAACATTTTATATCAATAAAACAAACATTTTATCCAGTTGACAAAAATATATTTGTGTACAAATAGGCTCCTTTCCTCTTGTGCATTGTTATATTTACACCGTGTTCCAGCAGCCACAAAATTGTTCGAAATGGTGTCGTGGTATCGGAATGGACAAACGTGGCAGACTGTTGAGATCGATTGTGTGCCCGATGTTTAAAGTTAAAAAAAAAAAAGTAAAAATACAAAATAAAAGCCACGGTGTCATAGTCCAGGTAAGAAATCAACTCGTAATGCGATCTGGAAAGACACTTATTTTACGTAAAAATCCTACATTGGCCTACTCCGACTATTTAAGCGAGTTTATTTGTAGCCTAGCTTGTTTAATTTGACTTGCTCTCAACCACAATCTGACGGCATCCATGGAAAACCCACACAAAAACAACAATCCTTCAAGATTGAGCTTTCGCGGCAATGTCCAGAAAACATTGCAAGATTTGTACAAAAAAAATAAATGCCAGACCTCCACAGTCCACTCTACTTGGGTCTGCTGGGAACAGTGTGTAAATGTAGCTTTCAGGAGGAAAACATCATCCTTGAGAAAAATACAGTTTCAAATAAACAGCAAAAGAGTTCAATAGCAACAGACGCCATTTTAAATACCGTTAAACTAAAATACATAGTGGTATTTTATATTTCATGTTTTCCCCGCTACATTAAAGCTATTTCGTACCGCTGGACATTCTTTCATTGAACGATTACGAATCAGACGATATTTGTGCACCTTTTAAAAAATGAATTTGTAGCTTATGGATACAATCTTCCACCGGAGAAGCAGACAGAACAATGCTTATCGTTAGCATTAGTTGCTAAAAGAACTGTTAGAGATTGGTCACCCCTAAAATCTTCATAAAATGCACATTTCAAGATGTTTCATCACAAAAAGGCTGTGTTTAGCACATTCATTGTCTCACATCCAAACAAAGAAGCTTTAAAAAAGTCATTTTAGAAACAGTTGCCTTATATTTGCACTTACCTTATTTACTCGCATATAAGCCGCACCCTTAAAATTGCCTTAAAATGGTTGAATTTTACAATTTCTGTGATTTACAATTTTTACCTCCACATTTATGGTTTTAATAAGAGTACAAATGTGTTACTTTGAAGGGAAAATCTTAAGAAAAATCATTGCACGTGGTATTTCTAAGATAATTTATGAATCTGTGTTCCAAAAGGGTGTTGCCTTCCTGCACATGGACAAATTCAAAAAAGGAAGTCACGTGACCAGTACAACCAGGAAGTGTGTCCGAATATCCGCTAAAAGGTAAGATGGCGGCGCCCTGTGCGAGCAATGGCAGGCACACGTGAGTTTTTTTTCACATTTTATCCAAGATATGTTTTTTTTCTTGAATTTCATTCATAGATTTCAACATAAATCTGTTTTATCTGTTTATCTTTTTTCTATTTTGAAATAAATGACCGTATCGGCCACGTTGTCTTGCGTTGTGGCGTTTTGTGGATGTCAACTCTAATTTGTGCACATATAAGCCGTAACCTGATTCAGTCATCATTCTTTTGAGCGACAAATACGGCTTATATGCGAGAAAATACGGTAAATGCAACATTATTTTCTGTGGCATTAATGGAGTGATATGCCTTTCTTAAAAATAAAAACCTGAATGTCTTAAAAGTGCAAGTTTTGCTGCAAAACTTTCACGGCAGAGGAATAATAAACTCTGCATGGTATGTAAATAGAAGTAAAAAAACGACTTATAGTGGTGTTTTTTATGAAGCAGCAGTTGAAAACACATAAAAAATGAAGCGAGTTGTGCATGACTAGCAGCCCAATTTAGACAGTAGGAGAGTTGTAAACAGATAATAATTCAATAGGACTCAGCTTGTTTGTCATCCAACTTATTGGGCTGTGCATGCTAGATGTTCTTCAAGGAAACATTTTTTAGAAAAAAACCACTGCCATGCCTTTTAAATCGGCTTAAAAAGATGTTGCATTGGAGGAAATCCATCATTAGACTGCTTCACACTATCTTGTTTGTGTTCTTCATTTCCGTGGAGAGCCACTAAATAACTCATTACAGACTACGAGGTGGACTAAATATGGATATTGCCATATAATGATGCGGTTAGCATTTCTAGGAGGTCCGTTTCCAACTTCAGAATTTCATGCGAAAAAGCAGTGACTTGATTTGTGCAAAAAAAAAATGGAAGAAAAGAATAAAGAATCTGTTTCCCGGTCACCAACATAAAATATTTAACGTAACATTGTGTTCTCACTATTATTTTATTATGATAAACAGGGTGTAGTCGTTGTTGACGGGTTCCGCTATTGTGAGTATATTAAAAAATGTGAGTCGTATTGCGTTGTAGTGTTGAAATAGTCGTTAGGTCTTAATTACCGTAAGTATTATCAAAATACGACACCAAAATTGTGTGACTTCAAGTGCCGTATGAAGACGTATTTCAAAATGTCGGATGTCTGTACCATCATAAACGGAGGAATCCCTTATCGTTAAGACTCTTGTTCATTTTTTTTGCATTTTATTATATTTTCCGCTACACGCAATTCCATTTATTTGGTTTTGAATTTTTTTAAAAAGCCATAAAATGTCCTTTATAGTGTAGACATTCTGGAGTTTAAATATTTAGTTGTCTCTACTCCATGGGGGGGACGCCATTTTCCATATACTGTATTATTATAGTGTAGTGTTGGGGTTATTCTGGGATATTATTATATATGTGCGCATGAATCATTATGTGTGTGTGGAATATTGATCATTATATGTATATGTGAAAGATTAATCGCTCAGTATAACGTTACCAAGGCTGGCTCCGAGGACATTTAATTGTTTTTAGGACTATTGACCTGACAGATCACCAAATTCCGGGCCGAGGACTGTTGATCTGAGTTCGCAATGAAGATCTGTGAAGGACTCTTGAATTGCTTTGACTTGGATTCCGGAGCAGATGGCGATAAAATAATCAACCTCCGGGAATACTCACATATTGTTTTAAAATAGTGTCGCTTGGTACATCTGATATGCAATTGTTGATGCAGTTGTTTTTTGACCTTAATTGTGTTATTCGTTTATGCAATTGGATTGAATAGATAACCTTGTAATTGTTTTGATTCGATGTCTTAAATTGGCAGGAGAGGAATTCGGTCCTTTAGAATATTCCAGTGACGAGGACGAGCCAGGACTGATTCTCACTTGCAAGTTGATGCCGGAGATGTCCCCGATGCCTTCCTTGTATTGTTTTATATTATATTAAAGTATACCTATTAATAAACCTATCATGTAGAGTTTTAAAGAATTACCATTATGGAAAATTGTATCCTCATAAGTAAGGTTTTCTCGTGTTTGTTTTGTGTATAAAAATAGGCTTTCTATAAGTTGTATTGCAGTACGATACCATTTTTATACTAGCTAAATATTGTGAGAACAAATTCTGGGTGTGGTTAGCATATCTTTAAATTGCCGCTAGTCCGTTTTAGAACGGAGTTTGAACTTTTTCCTCCCCGTCGTCGTCCTGCGACTTTGCTAACAGACATTTAGCACTTCTGTTTTTATGAAGTCGTCGTGCGAGACCGTTATGGTTAAAAACTGTCTGTCATAAGGGAATCGCACTTCAGTAATTGTAAGACGTGTTTGCGCATCGACGTGTTTGCACGTCGACATGTTTGGGCATCGAACACGCGGACAAAATGCGTATTATTGAGCTTTTCCAAAGTGCCTCAAGTGATTTTGCAATTCCGACAAATTCCGGCATGACATTCAACATGTCATCTTTCCCGTTGAACCGATGCGATACTTTCTTTGAGCCTCTTGGTCAACAGGTGGCTTACCCGTCCACAGTAGGAGTCCGTGGTGGCCTGGAGTGAGCTTACCAGTGGCTGAAGAAGTGACGTCTCCATGTTCTCGCCAAAGCGGTACTGGAATAGAAAAGGTACAAATGACACTCTCACACTGCTTTTTTTTCTGTTGTAGTGCATCACACATGAACTGCCTTCACCCGCTGCTTCTGGTAGCCAGCGGTATTGCGGTCCGATATTCATATATAATATATATGCGTCTAAAAAAAATGGTGCGTCCTTTGTGTGTTTAAAATACAGAAATAACACTCGTTACTGACACTGCGGCTAAAAATACGATGCGCCATATAGTCGTGAAAATACGGTACCTTTTCGGCCAATTCGGACCGCATTCTACATTCCCTTCCTTCGTCCAAACCAAAGCGTCTCTCAGCGCCGACTGTAAATCGAGCGATCCGTGTTTTGTCTGAGGTGCGGCGGCAAAAAGCTACATGGCTGGCTCCCCCGAGCCCCGTTATTGTAAACAAAATAAGCGAGGTGCTAAATGAAGCAACCCTGATGAAACTTCCAGACTGTTATATAGCAAGACAAAGTGTTGCCTTGCTTTCCCTTCCTTTACGGCCCTCCTGTAAATAAGAAGCAATCGCACTTTTACGGCACCTCATTTGACTCCTGTTTGGCCGCGCATTAGCTTACTCAAAGCACACTTTCTTTATTATCTTTCATATAGCGCCACGGGCCGTAAAGCACCATTAACGGCCCGGCATCGATTTTTTATGTGGATGCCGCCGCCGGCTCGTGGTCCGCATCGCCATCAACGTGCCTCTAACTAGCATCAGCACTAAAGGTTTTATAACTCTTTTGCGGGCTGGGCCGGGGGTAATGGCGGTGCCCTTTATTGCAAGCGCCTTGGTGGGAGGGAAATCAAAGTTTCCTGCCCGAATGGCCTCCCGTAGGCTTGGAGGATCCCGTCCCCGCGGGACTGAGTGGGAACAAATTGTGAGTGGGCTCCACCGTGGGGAGCGCTAATAAAAGTGGGACGTAAAAGCAGCTTGTAGCCGGGGATGAAACCTTCGTAAGTCCAAGCAATTTTACATTTACTTTATTGGCTCCTATTGGCTGCTGATTGCATAGCGGGGTTTCGCACCTTTAGCCGCGTTTGCACAAAGTAGTTCAGTTGGAAATGTGATCATTTTCT
Organism: Stigmatopora argus; assembly: GCF_051989625.1. Lineage (NCBI taxonomy): Eukaryota > Metazoa > Chordata > Actinopteri > Syngnathiformes > Syngnathidae > Stigmatopora > Stigmatopora argus. Next base: position 22,686,808 of record NC_135389.1, on the reverse strand, counting down.
GAACCGCTTGTTCTCGCGAGGGCCGTGGGTGGTGCTGGAGTCAAGCCCAGTTCACTACGGGCAACGGAATAATTTTTGCATCCTTGTTATTCATTTTAATACGTTAATAAATTATTTTTTTATCCTTTTCTTTCAGTTTTCTCACATCTTCCATACTAAAGTGGGACACTTTGATCATTTTTAAAGGGTTTGTTGGTCGTTTTTTTTAGAACCGTGGAACAAATTACAGAATTTACATGTAAAGTACTGCTCTACTTACGAAAAAAATCCAAGTTACGAAAAAATGATCTGGAACCAATTAATTTCGTATTTAGAGGTACGACTTTACTGCAATACAGATGAACTTCTGTATATTAAAAAAAATCATTCATTTTCTGTACCGCTTATCCTCGCGAGGGCCGTGGGTGGTGTTGGAGTCAAGCCCAGTTAACTACGGGCAACAGAATAATTTTTGCATGCTTGTTATTCATTTTAATACATTAATAAATCATTTTTTATCATTTTCTTTCAGTTTTCTCACATCTTCCATACAACAGTGGGGCACTTTGATCATTTTTAAAGGGTTTAGTTGGTTGTTGTTTTTTCTTTAGGACCGTGGAATGAATTACAGAATTTACATGTAAAGTACGGTATTACTTAATCCAAGTTACGAAAAAACGATTAGGAACCAATTAATTTCATAAGTAGAGGCACGACTGTACTGCATTACAGATTAATTTTCTGTACGGTTTATCCGCACAAGGGCCGTGGGTGGTGCTGGAGTCAAGCCCAGTTAACTACGGACACCAGAATAACATGTTTTTGCATGCTTCTTATTCATTTTAATACATTAATAAATACTTTTCTTATAATTTTCCTTCAATTTGGTCTATTTCTCAATCTTTCATACAAAAGTGGGACACTTTGATCATTTTTAAAAGGGTTAGTTGGTCGTTTTTTTTTTAGGACCGTGGAACAAATTACAGAATTTACACGTAAAGTACTGCTCTACTTACGAAAAAAAATCCAAGTTACGAAAAAACGATCTGGAACCAATTAATTTCGTATTTAGAGGTACGACAGTACTGCAATTCAGATGAACTTCTGTATATTAAAAAAATTATTCATTTTCTGTGGCCGTGGGTGGTGCTGGAGTCAAGCCCAGTTAACTACGGGCATGGGCTATGCTTGTCATTCATTTTAATACATTATTAAATAATTTCCTTTTGCTGCAATTTTGTCTAGTTCTCAATCTTTCATACAAAAGTGGGACACTGATCATTTTAAACGGGGTTAGTTGGTCGTTTTTTTTTAGGACCGTGGAACAAATTACAGAATTTACACGTAAAGTACTGATCTGCTTACAAAAAAAAATCCAAGTTACGAAAAAATGAATTTTGTAAGTAGAGGTACGACTGTACTGCAACACAGACAAACTTGTGTACATTAAAAAAAGTCTCTAACATCATTTCTTCCAAGTGGCTTTGCCCAAACCGCACTGCTCGGTTGAGAATCCATTTCGCAGTTATGACACAAGCAGCAGCAAGCAGTTGACAATCCGCGGGTTGCAGTGTCAGAGAGACGGATGGCGAGTGAAGACTGAGTGCTCCGTAATGAAGCCCGCTAGTTTACTTAATGGCCGAGAAACCGGGACAGCGCCAGTGGCTGCCGGCTTGGAGCCTGTGGCGGTAATGGATGGAGACCGGTCGGCTAATGAAGCCCCCCCTTTTTTACTCGCCTGATTGCCGCCTGCTTGTTGACGGGTGTGCACGAATCAACACGAACAGATCGAAGGGGTGGCGGGGAGGAAGCTAGCTGGCTCGCTAGGGTCTAAATGCGTCCCTCTAATGGTAGCCGACTGGAGAAAACAAAGGAGTGGGACCAAATGGGACTTTTCTGGATAAATATGCCTCAAAATTCTGAGGATAGACGTTTGAATCTTTTGTGTGTCGTTTTATATCTTCTTCCTATGCTCGTTTAGGGTTTTCTTTGGGTACTCCAGCGTTGTCTTACCTTTGGGATGCAGTGATACCTTGACATACGAGTACCCCAACATACTTTTAGCACGGCAACGCGCTCGTAACATAATATAAACCAATTGAAATGAACTTGGATGACGATGCAGACACACTCAAAAATAAGTTTAATCTAACCTTGCACTAAACTTAATTCTAATTTTGTTTTCAATTTTGATACCTTTCTTCTCCCGGGTTGGCTCTATTGGCCCCGCATCCACCCTGACTTTCAGATGCAACCTATAGAGGGTTGTTTGCTTTTGTATTCCCTTCAAAATATTCCCAAAATGATGCACACAAATGTCCTCATAATAGGATAACGCCAACGAGAAGTAGTACATACTCCTCTCGTATTAGCGATCGCTCCGCCATTCGCACTGACTAACGGAAAAAAAAACACGGGAAAAATGCAAGGCTCCGCCCAGTGCTCGTGGAGACGTTACGAGGAAAGACAGTGGACATGATGTTCTTATGAGCAGCCTCTCGCGTTCTCTGTTTGCTCGTATATCAAAATTAGTCTCGTATCTCAAGATAAATATTTGCTCAAAATTTTACTCGTGTCTCAAATTGCTCATATGTCGAGGTACCACTGTATAGTAATTAAGTTCATTTAAGTTAAATTTAAAGTTTGTTATGTTACGAGTGCATCCGTCAAGTCTCTCTCTTTCACAACGTTGTACTGAATAATGTCTCATTTTAGTATTTAAGATCATAACCACTAGATAGGGATTTTTTTTACTGTGACTAAGTGGTGAATTAGAACCAATACAAATATGTCTTTCCATCTTAATACCCTGTTTTGGGTGTTTTTTTCAGAGGGTGGGAACAAATTAATTTGCATTTAGTTCATTTCTATGGGGAAAATTTTAATTTGAGATACGAGTACCGTATTTTCACAACTATAAGGCACACTTAAGTCTTAAATTTTCTCCAAAATAGACAGGGCGCCTTATAATCCAGTGTGCTTTATATATGGAAAAAAAATTAAAATGTGTCATTCATTGAGGGTGCGCCTTATAATGCGGTGCGCCTTATAGCCGTGAAAATACGGTAAATTGACATGCGTTCTGGAACGCATTAAACACGCATTTCAAGGTATAACAGTTTGAACGTGAATGTTTTATTGTCTACGTATTTGTGCCCCGCCATTGACAGACAACCAATTGAAGGCGTACCTCGGCTCCCCAGGGGAACCTGCGACACTAATGAGGACAAATGGTGTTGAAATAGATGGTGTGTCACTTCTGAAATTGCTGTTGACAGCTCGGTTTGGGGACAGTAGATGAATTTATGGCGGAATTAGTATTTTATCCCCGCTGGCAAAAGCACGAGGGGGGCGGCTGATTTGTCAGGAGTGGATTAAGAGCGAGTAATGGAAATGTTTAACATGTTATTGATTGAGCAATAAGAAAACCAGGCACTTGAAGTGCATATTGATGAGCTGATTTCTGTTTTTCTTTGCACAAACAAGTGTGATCATCCACCCACGCAAATGCCCTTGAAAAGAAAAAGGCAAGTCGAGTACAATTACGGCTTTCGTGCTGTTCAATTATTTTGAATTTGCAACACACACTGTGAAAGAATCAAAAAAGATGTTCGCAAATTCAAAGGTTTTTGTAACCACGGGCGTTTTCAAAAGCTTTTCTCTTTTCCAGCTGTGTAATATGAGCTATTTTTTATAAATTATTATAATGTAAGCACGGTGGCCTAGTGTTTTGGAACATCTGCCTCACTGTTCTATGGTTCCAGGTTGGAATATCCACTGGTGTACGCATGGCATGGATGGAGGAGCAGCCAATCAACAGTGAGTATGTGCAAAAAAAATGCAGTAAATGTTATGACAGAAGAGATATTTTAATTCAGGTTTAGATTTTTTTTTTAAAATGCCCTTTGGGAATTACACGCTAAAATAGAGCTGGGCGATAAAATGATAATTATCAGGAAATAATTTTTGTCAATGATATTAAAAACCTTCAATAAAAAAATCATAATTTTAAACTGTAATTACAACACCCGACTGATATATATTTTTTAATCGTGATAACAATTTTTGTCATATCGACTAGCTCTACCCTCAAATATTATCAATACAAGTCCCTTACATGAAAACAGACTAAAAACTAGTATGTCTTGTTTTTTTAATCAGACTAATTAAAGAGATAGAAACACCCAGCTACTTTGTAACTGTTCTGAGTGTATCAGTGTTTTTACACTGTGCGCGCACGGGGTGAATGAAGTCACCTTGGTCACACAATAGTTGCGCTGGTAAGCCATGTATGTCATTTTCCGGGGGTTTAAACATTCAATTCTCAATGTTCAGAGAGCATACCTGTCAACTTATACGTTTTCCCGCCTAATTTCATGTTTTTTGATCATTTCAAATTGTGTACGCCGTAAAACAGCTTTTGTATGGGAAAAAATATTTTTTAAAGTATTTTTTTTGTAAAATTGATCTCGTTTGACTCATTTCGTCTCTAATCCGGTTCGCCTCGGTCACTGGTAGCAGACGAAAACGTCATTGTCGACTGCAAAATATTGTCATGCTTTAAGCATGATATGCGAATGCACTGCATAAATATAGCGTGTCAGCAAGCAATGTACCCAGACAGTCAAGCTGTCAGCATCATACAGAATCTTGAATTAAGTGCATACTGATTGGACAGCCTACTTTGGAGAAAATGTTTGACTTTTAAGTGCGCCCTATGTGAGTAAATATGTGCCACGTTTAATTTGAACGTTTTTTTAATCGCTTAATAAGGGGAATTGCAATCATTAATAAGGGGAGCAATTGGCCAAGGTTGCCAGATATGAGAGAGACATGAAGCTGATTTATACTCGTCTTGTGTTGTCTTTTGCTAGATTTAATGGCAGGTGCTTGGTACCTGCTGGATGGCCTCGTACACGGCTCGAAACGCGGGCTGCTTTTCGTTGTGGTAGACTCCCCTGCTACCGTGGAGAATGAAGACGCCATCCGTCTCCGCTGGCTGACAGTTGAGACCGTAGACGCAGTGGTCCGGACGGTAATTCCACTGACAGGGAAACACGTAGAGGCATTCTGTACGGGGTGCATGAGCCGTTTGTTTGAGTGAGACATGGCATTTTGGATGGTGACATTGATGAACACCAACCTGGGTTGTGGTGGAATATGATGTTGAGAAGGTCTTGGTCACCCCAAGTGATGTTAAGTTTATACTTTTGGAGGAGGGGCATGAGCATTTCACTCCATTCAAGCGCCACTGAAGTCATGTCATTCTAGAAGTGAAAATTCAGGTAAAGATTTTTGAAAAATATTTTTTGGCCCTGACTAACTTTATCAAACAGACAATAAATATTTCATCTGAAGTGAGGGATCAGTTGCTTGACAGCGTAGCCGTTCAGAATGAGGCAAAAGGTGACATTGTCACCAAGTGGACCGTTTTGGAATTGCAGATATTCCCCGAATCAGTTTTTAAATTGATTAAGGATAATGCAGTATGCTGTTAAATATTGAATATTGATGAGACTTACAAGTGCTGTGTACGCCTACTTCCTTTAGAACAACCTTGGAAATGATAGGATTTGTTTCAAAGCAAAAGACTGGTGGTTTAGTCAGTCTTAATACAGTAATCCCTCGAATATCGCGGTTAATGTCGACCAAACATGGCCGCGATAATTGAAAAATCGTGAAGTAGGGTCACCCCGATAAAAAAAAAAAAGAAGTTCATAAAAATGTTAAAATCCACGTTGAAACTCTTAAGCGGAAGCCAGTTTTGCTACTAGGACTCAGCACTGATGTAAAAAAAAATAATAATAATAGCAGAAAAAAAATCGTAAAGTAGTGAATTCGCTATAAGTGAAGTCGTGATAACCGAAGGATTACTGTAATACTTATTTCCCTTATGAAAAAAAGGAAAAGTGATAGAGGTGACATATGCAATCGATTTGGAATCGATTGGCACGCTGAAGTCACGAAAGACCAATCATTTGTCAGAACTTGTAACTCGGATGATTCGCTATAAACTCGTGTTACCAAATTCTTTCGGTTTAGAGTGCAGTTGAATCAAATGCACTCGAATTTCAAGGTATTTAAATTGGAAATTTGGTATTTTTCAGAAATAATTGCTTAAATAAAAATGTAAGTGACAATTTTTGGGGATTTGCGGAGTTTAGGGAGCTTGTCGGAGTCCCAGAGTTTGCGTTGCTTGTCCGAACTCTGAAAATTACGGAGAACTTGGCAGCTCTGCATTTTATAAGGAACATCTTGGCTATCTCCAGCCCATAGCATGTCTATATTTTGCATCTAATTCCTAAAATTGCAACTTTTCTTCCCAGTTGAATCACCTTAAACAAAGTTTTCCTGAGGCGTGTCATGTTCAAAAGCAGGACTCCCGAGTTGACGCCAGTGCTGCCGTAATAAGGATGGCGGGCAAAGCGGTTGTACCAGCCGATACGCGGCTCTTCGTGCTCCGGGGCCATGGCGGCCAGTTGGCTCGCGTTGAATTTCCAGAAGAAGGCCCAGAGGTCCTCAACGGGCCGCAGAAAGAGGATATCCGTGTCCACGTACAGCAACGAGTCCACCTCCTTCAGGATCAGCTAGAAAGACGACATGTGAGAATAATGTTTGGGCAAAGGATTGTTTTTTTTAAAGCAGGATGGATCAACTTACAGGTAAGAAAAGCCTTTGAGATGCGCATGGTTTGAAGAGCTTCTTCCATTCTTGTTCATTCCCACTGGGGAACGTGATTGGGTAGACGGTGAAGTTAAACTTGCTCTGGATAGACCTGGGCCAGGAGTTCAGCTTTGAAAAAAAAAAAAACAAGGGAAAAAAATGCGAAAAATGTTGGCCGCGTATACCGTATTTTCTCGCATATAGGTCGCCTCCGCGTATAAGCCGTAACATATTTTTGGGGGAATTTGACAATTTCTCTCGTACAAGCCGCCCCCCTGATTCACAATTTTCACCTCCATATTCATAATTTTAATAGGGAGTACAAATGGGTTACTTTGAAGGGAAAATCTTAAGAAAAATCATCGCATGTGCTATTTTTGAGATACTTTATGAATCTGTGTTCCGAAAGGGTGTTGCCTTCACGTGGACAAATTCAATAAGGAAGTCATGTGAGCAGTACAACCAGGAAGTGTGTCCGTAGTGGAATCGTTTGTCTTCTCCAGGTAAGATGGGGGCGCCTTGAGCGACCAATGGCAGGCACAAGTGAGTTATTTCATCTTTTATGCATGATACATTCTTGTTTTTAATTCATAGATGTCAAAAGAAATGTAGCTAAGCATTTCATCTGTTCATATTTTCTCTATTTTGAAATATATTACCGTACCGGCCGCATTGTCTTGCGTTATAGCGTTTTGTCTTTGTCACCTTGCACTTTCGTGCACGTCAAGTCTAATTTGTGCGCATATAAGCCGTACCCTCAATTCCGTCATCGTTTTTTTCCGCGACAAATACGGCCTATATGCGAGAAAATACGGTACTCCATCTTAATATAAAACCGGACCTTGTTATCTCTGTAAATATGATCTTTTTTATACAGTGAAGACCCACTGTGGCATTTGTCTGTCCTTTATCACAGGGTCACAAGACACTTACCCTATTTTGGAAGCTGCCCTGAAGCTTGTCATCGGCAAAAATATGAAACTTCAGAGGCTTATTGCTGAAAAGGACGGCAGACTTGAGCATGTTGAGCGTCTCGTCCAGTCTGGGACCGCAGGCCACCACAGCCAGGTGAATGCTTTCGTTTATCCCGTATCTAACATCCAAAAAAACATTTAATTTCAATTTAAAAGATGGTCAGATATAAGTGGACACACAAACCTGTATGGTGAGACTTGCTAGGAGTAATATCATTTTTTGGAGTTTCAACACAATCCAGCTATATCTACTCAAATACTATTGAAGGTTTTAAATTCAAAGCACTAAATGGTATTAAACTGTATTACAATAATTCAGTGTGTGATCACTTATCTCTTGCAATGTTGCTTATTAGTCATAATCTTATTTTAGTGATGCAGTCATTCGTACCTAAAGGGTGATTCCAAATAGCCGTTCAGTCCACAAACATCAGCAGGCACTCTCCAAACCACATTCCAATCAGAGACTGAAAGTGATTTACACCTGACAAAGTGGGAAAAAAAACATCTTTTTGATGCTTTTCGGCTTTTAAACTTTGGCAGATGGTTTGGGGGATTATGGTAGTTTAAATGCTCACTGTCAGTGTTAACAGGTGGCGTTGCTTTTAAAGAAGCTACACATACACGCCATTGGCTAATTATCTCACAATAAGCATGATTTAGACATGTTTATAAACACAGTAAAATTAAATATGACTTAGTGAAAATTCGACAAGCACTGTAAAAATAGTTTAATCGGGTTTTCGAAGCAAGACATTATTGTTGTCGGAGTTGGGTCGTCGTAAATGGAGCTAAATGGCTAATAATTGAATTAAATGCTTTTATTGTCATTATGCAAATATAATACAAGTCTAGTACAAGTATAATAAAGCTATTCGCGGCTAATAATGAGGCTGTAGGTGGCTAATAACAAAGCTACGTGGCTAATGTGGTGTTAGCTACCTGTTCGGTTCGCGAACTCGTCGGCCTGTCAATCCGGGGCTTTTCCTGAGAAGGTTACCCCTATCACGACTCATTCCGTTGGGCGTTTTCAGCTCGCTAAGTCCCCTACCGTGGGTGTCCCCCAGGGTGGATGCGAGATGATTGAACACGTAGATGGACGAAAAAAAGGTGAACGCCGTGCACAGGAGCAATGCACGCAGATAACATCGCATTCTGTGTTCTGTAGGCTCTCCAAAAAATGTCGATTCACCTCTTCCGCCCACATAGATACAGGATTAATCAACAAATGTTGGGATTTTTCGTAAGGCAAAGTTCGAGCAGGTACGACGCGTTAGGGCACTGTGGTTGTTCCCATCCCACGGTTGGCACACAGGCCCCGCCTACTTTTTGGCAAAGCAAATTAGTAGTTATGCTACTATATTACCATGTTAAAGATTGAGTTAACGTTGACATTTATCAACTGATCAAATATGGTCAAATCATTCACTTTGTAACCGATGGGAAAAAATGCATTTTAACAAGGGTGCTTATGTTGAATGATTGTGTTATCAGTACCATTGACAGGGCAGGACGTCCAATGCATTTTGAAAAGGAAATGGATTGGACACTGATCACCATCCCTGGCAACCAAATAGTTAATACATAATAATAATCAAAACGTTGCCTCTCCATTCGCTCTGGAATCAAAATATGACCAGATAAAATCAATACAGGATGTGTTCAATTTCAGTATTTTGCTTGACCTAAATAAATTGAGTAAAAATAATCCAATGTTGTCTCAGTAGTGGTGATGGAAAATATTGCATTAGGCCTCTAGATCAGGGATGCCCATTACATAGATCCAGTGGCGGTCCGTGCATTTTCTCGTAGCACCTTCAATGGGTAAAATCCACTTCCTAGCAGCATTTAGTGATTAAATACAAACACTGGAGCTTTTCAGATATCAGAACCAGGCCCACAATTGAAATATTATTTAGGAATATAGCCATATTTTACTCATCAAAAATCCTTTTTGCAGCAGAGCCTGCAGAACTGATTGTGAAGGCCTTGAAGCAGATTTCTGACCCTGGCAACAAATAATAGCTGAAATGTGATTGGTTAAATGCTGCAATAGAAAACACACATCTTGTCATTTCAGCACAACCCCCGTTGGTTAATATATGTGTGTATCATAGTTGAATGTTGCTTATTTCCATTTAATTTCCAAGCCTTAGATCTCGTCACTGACATAAAATCATATACAATAATCTACAATTATTTTATTTTGAAGTAGTTTCCAATATAAACTATTCCGTAAGTTAAATCATGCTCCGAGTGAAAAAGTACAATTCAATATTTCTTCCTAAAATGTAAAACAAATATTGCATCCAAAGACATGAGAACAGACAAGGCCAGAAACAAACTTATGATTGACCAATAAAAGACAGAAAAAGACATTTTTGGGGGGCACAGAAAATGTTTTCATGAACACAAAATGCCATTCAAGTGCAAATAATCTCTAGCAATAACTACAACATGAAACATACCTCACATTGTCTTCTTAATGCATGTTTTCTGCACCCGCGACAGTGTGACATCACACCGCGGCGATACGCTACTTAAAGTTCACTTGCTCAGTTTATCGTGTTGGATCTGGCTCTCGTTAGGATTCCGGAAGCATCGGCGGAGCGCTCGAACGTGGGAGGAATCCATCGCTAACAAAAAAAATGGTAGTAAACACTAACAAAACATGCATGTCAATATCTGCTGGAGAGTGCCATAGTAGAAGGAAAATGCCACGTTGGGATATCCGCCAATTAGTGGGTGTCTCCGTTGACCGACGAGACGTCCCCCCGCGGCGACGAGCACCGCGACACCCCCCGCTCGGTGTTGTCGGAGCTCGAGCCGCTTTGACTGTGCAGATCGGCGGCCGCGGCGCCGGCGGAGGTCGACGTGGGTTTGGGCTTCTCCTTAAAGTCTGTGATTATTACCGTCAGGTCACCGACTGTTACCTCCAGGTGTTGAGCGCTGCTTCGGTCCACGTTTTTTAACCTTGGTCTGCAGACAGGAAGGAGGCGGACGTCCATTCAGATTATTTTTCAATACAGTGGTACCTCGACCTACGATCTGCTCTACCTACGACATGCTCGAGGTACGATGAACGTTTCGATCGAATAATTCACCCGCGATACGATCAAAATTTCAATATGCGACCAAGCCAGGTGGCCATGACATGAGAGGCTGTTTATCATTGTAGCGCACTGTCTTTTTTTGCCTCATCTCTTTCATGTATAACGGATATCTACGAGCACTGAACGATTTATTCAGACGAGTTTCGACCAGGGAACGCACAACGCGCATGCGCGGGCCAAAAGAGGGCTTTCTGGGTAATGAAGTATACTCGTGCACACAACACCGATAGGCATTGGCACCCTTTCTCAGAATAAAATGTCATTACCCACAATCAATACGTGGGTAGGCTGTTGCATTTCCTGTTTTCCCCCTTAGCCTGTTAGCTCCCGTTGGCAGAGCGATCGCTAATTCAGGACTACTTCTCGTTGGCAAGTGGTCGTGTGTTATCCTATTGTGAGGACATCTGTGTGCATCATTTTCGGAATATTTTGAAGGGAATACAACAGCAAACAGCCCATCGATAGCGAATGTGAGGGTGGAGGCGTGGGAAACAACTAACCCGGCCAGAATGAAGGTAAAAAATAAATAGAATTCAGTTTTGTGTAAAGTTACATTAAACATACGTTTGAGTGTGTCTGTATATATTAATCCAAGTTAATTTAAATTAATTTGTTCCGTTAAGAGTGCGTAGTCGCTCGAGTTACGAAAAGCTCGACATACGATCTCAGTCCCGGAACGGATTAAGATCGTATGTCGAGGTACCACTGTACGATGCATGAATGAATTGTAAAAGTGGAATATAATATTTCCGGAATCATACCTCATCTTTTTTAGGCTTTTCTTTCTCAGCGGGAGTTCCTTGTCACTCTTCTCCGATTTTTCTTTCTTCTCCTTCCTAAGCAGCGTGGGCGGCGGTGCAAATTGTTGATTTACTTGCTGTACAACCAACTGGGAGACTGGCCGTGGTTTTCTATGAATTTTAAGAAGAAAAAAAAAAACATTCTGAACCTCCATTTCTCATGAAACTGCATCCTCAGCAGTATGTAATGTGGCAATTCGGTTACTGTATTGAATTGAAAGCTTTATTGTCACCGTACACATACTTTGTACAATTAGTGTATAGTATATGTAGCTGTGCCAATTTATGTGTTCCATTGATTTTTTTTGTGTGTTGTGTTCATACAATGTTATGAGTTATGTGTATTTTGTTCCTTTTCTTTCTATATTTCTCATAATGTAAACCGCGAACTGCAATTTTGAGTTTAGAGATGACGTCAGGACAAGAAAGGGTGGTCATGTGACCACTTGAAAGATGTGTGGAACTGTTTATTATGGTTTAAGGAGCTCCTAATTGTCCAGTCAGGAGGCACACACGGTAAGAGAAATTGTAGTCGTTGTCTATTATTATATTCCTTTGTTGTATATAGCAATGTTATGCTGGAATATTTGTATCGTTTGAGTTTGTCTCGGTGTTGTCGTTTTTTCATGCTAGGAGGAAATAAAACCAACCCCCGTCATACATTAGTCGATGCGTGGTTTAATTCTGACCCGGAGAAAAGCGTTACGGCAGCTAAAATATACATTTAAAAAAAAAATACATTCGACTTAGACTCCAGCGATCTTAATGTCGTCTTAACACTTGGCAAACGCGTTCGGTTTTTTTATTTGATTTTTTTTGGTGGAAACAAGACTTGAGGGTCTGCTTTCTTACCGAGTTGACGTCCCTTTCCTCACATCACACATGGTGCACTTGAACGCCTCAGCAGTGTTCCTGAAGGTGCAAACGCTACAGTCCCAGTAGCCATCGTCGACTGGCGGCTGCTTCGGCTGCCGTTTCGGCCTTCAAACAGCACAAAACAACAGCGGCGATCTTGTTGTGAAAATAGTGTTCGTGTCAAGTTTAAGGCAAATTGGCTCAGCTACGGTCAATCAACATAGAAGTCGCCCAAACGAGGGCTCTAAACCAGACGGCATTCGCTCATTTAGCAAGCTAGCCGCCATGAAAACACTGCAGTTAAATGAGCTCCAATTTTCCCCAAGATGAATATTCAAGCTTGCAGAGATATCTTCTTTGCGGACTTTGGTTACCTTGTAGGACTCTTCTTGTCGCCCATAGCACACAAGTTGCCGTCAATGTGGTTAAAAAGCTCAAACGTTACCATTTAAATCAAAAAATCAAAAAAAGCTATCGTGTTTTAGCCGCTGCTCAGCTGTGGTTGAAACTCCGGTACAGCACACGTGTCCTGCTTTCAACCAATCACAGTGAATCAGTGACATGGCGTCATCATGCACCGCAATGCCTTTTAAAATTATTATTTTTTGTTTAGGCTAGGAGAAATATGTTTTTCGGTACTAAGAGGAAAACATAACACATGGTAAAATCCGTAAAAAAAAACTTGGTCAAGTATACTCTATCCTCTGACGTATACTCCAGTCCCATAGGTGGCGGTATGCACCACCATTTTGGTTGCCAGCTGCCACTCATGAAGCCATCGACTGTTTAACCACAGGCAAACTTACCGTCATTATTCGCACATGCAGGGATAAAACATTATTTATGTGTAAATACACGCGCTCTCCATATCACGAAATTAGCTATTTTTTTCTCGAGGAGCGAGACAATTCCTGAGGTTATCAGTTTTTTTTCTAGCAGCTATTTGTATGTCGGAATGTATGGATTGTTTGGGCAATGTAATGATGACTGGCTAACCGATGCTAACATCGTTGAATGTTGCTTATTTCCTTTTAATTGCTAACGTTGATTCGCATGTCTTTTTAGCAGTCGAACGCCTACATGGTCATTATAATTGCGAAAAATTGCTAGGCTAGGTGTAGAAAACGGTGTTATTTAATTTTTCTCCCGAGACAAACTATATGTTTTTAAATTTAATTGCACCCAGCTGTAACATTGTGGTCACATCCCCAGCAAAAGTAAGTATTTTTTTCCTGCTATTCCCGTTTTGATAAATTCGTTTAATTCACGTGCAAGCGTTATTTCCCAACATTGGCTGTACACAACCATGACTTACAAACAAATATTAATTACAAAATCGTTTTTTTTTAGTGTCATTTCAACGAAGATGGCATTCGATGCATGCCCGTTATGAGCACTTCGAGCCAATGGATGCAAGAGAGGTAAACTGCTTTGATGATCAAATCTCAAACTTATTTAGTACTTTGTAAACTCGTCTTAGTGCTGAATTATTACATTTATATCATTACAAATGTTTTGGGTGAAATTTAACGATTTGACTTGTGCACATGCATGTTATTCTATGTTTGGGCTGGGCAATATTGCTTTAAAAACCTCCATTTTTTTCATCCAAAAATTAAAATAGCTTTTTTTCCCCACATTATAATTATCTGCTTTTTCCAGTGAACAGTGTGGCCTATATATGAACAAATGTATTTAAAAAAAAAATGGGGATGCTTCTTATAGTCCATGGCTGCCAATAGTCTGAACGTTACGGTAATTTTTTTTTTACATCGTCCACAGGAAAAAATTCAAATGATCACACAGACATCTCCTATTTCAAACCAATCATAGAATTATACGCCACTTTGTTTTTCAGGTGACGGTGCATCAGACAACGCATCGAGTGGTCAACTACGTGGAAAGGGCAGGTCCCATCCACTCTGCCGATAACTATGAACAAGGATACGACAACGACCAATGGTTTCCGGATGAGCCAATCTATCCCGGCAACGAACGTCCCAGGAACAACGATTATCCACGAGATCCGTTTTACGATGGCAATTACCCCAGAAACTCCCACCATCAGGCAAGATAAGACCGGATATCTGAAGCCAGTTAAAGTTCTATTCAATTCACAAGATATTTTCAATATGAAAACAATGCTATGAACACATGCTAACATGACATTTTCAAGATTGTGTCTTTTTTTCCCCCCTTAAGGATCCCCACTATCAACAACCACAGTATGACAGAGACGATTTGAGACACCAGATACGGACAAGGTAATTGTATTTATTTTTTTTTGCTTCTATGGCATATCATTATCAATGTTTTTATTATCTCCACATAAAGCAAACCTGTTTTGGTTCGAGATCCACATTCATGGCAATGTGATGAATGGGTATATTTTTGACGTAATAATTTATCAAAAGCAAGAATGTATTTTTTATCCTCCCATCATCCAAATAATTCAAATTCAAAAAAGTGGCTTCCTCCAATAGATTGAGTAATAAAGAAAGGAGACCGTTAGAGGGCAGCAACTTTCAACTAACTAAAGGATAGTTGTGACTTCAAAACATGGAAGAAAAAAATCATTATACTTTCATATTGTTTTTGCCACCAGACCACGTCCACTAAAATATTGGATAATAATAATATTACATGTTAATTATCTATTTGGCCCATTCTGATCTATTTCAGTGTATTAAAAAAGTCTCCTTTTTACATTGAAACAATTAAAAATACTCCATAACTACTTAGTTACACTCGATATAATTAAAAATACTCCATAACTACTTAGTTACACTCTATATAATTAAAAATAATTATTTAGCTGCCTTTTCACTTATACATATGACATTATTTAATATCAATTGATTTGGCCTACACTTTACCCATAACTGAATGTCCAGTCTGGGTTTAAAAAAGCACTTTTAGAATATAAACTTGAAAGCCTCTGCATGTAAACGCCATTGCTCGTAAATCTCCACCAGGGTCGCTAAGTCCAGCTGTTGTGAACGCAACATCATCACACGTACACTTCTCACCTCAGAGGCAGCTTGAACATGCCAGCAGTTTACGGGCCCCCCACCACCGGCAGTCTGCTTTTCTAGGACTGGTACCAGGCTAGAACGGGGGACAAAGGGCACTACTCACTCTGCTAAAGACCCCCCAGTACACCTCTTTTACGCCACACTAGAAGGAAAATAACCAGACTCCCTCTGTACTCTATATTTTGAGCCAGCATACAGATTTGAAGTGTGATTTAAAGTTGCCGTTTTAGTGTATGATACCAGCTTTATGTCAAGTCAAATGAAATATAATCATATTGCTAATCAGGCTTTCATTGCGGGACATGGGAACTATTACATGGAACATTATGTAGTACCGTATTGGCCCGAATATAAGACGACACCCTCTTTTTCATGACTCAAGTTTGAAAAAAGACTTTTTGAACACCACATTCAATTTTTATAGGCAAAATAATGACAGTACATCTGAAACAAATGATTATGACAATATATCCGAGAGAAAAAGCTGGGTATTTTGCCTCATTCAAATCAAGCAAAAACTGAATATCTGAACGTTTAAATGTGTAAACTAAAGTGCAATCACATTTGGAAATGAAAAGCCTTTGGTTTTTGAAATTTAAATTCATGGACCTAATCTAGACTCATTTCTTATCTGGTACTTGCACTGAAACTCCATTGGCTGCTAACCACTTTAGTCACTTTTTGTACCTAGCTACTTATTTATATGAGCACTTTTAAGATGACTGACACTAATTATACCGGTCGACCTCGTCCAATTACAATGGTTGCAATTCCTCTTAAGCCATAACAAACGTACAAATGCAACGCGGCACATATTTACTCGCATAGGGCGCACTTAAAAGTCTAACATTTTCCGCAAATTGGACCTGGTGTCCAATTAGTTGGTGCACCTTATTCAATATTCTGTGCCCTATATTTATATAGTAAAAATGCGGACATGTTAAGGGGGAATCCGTGCAATACTAGCAGTCGACGATGATGTTTTCTTCTGCTACCAGTGACCGAGACAATCCAGATTAGAGCCGAAATGGCTAAAACCAGATCAGTTTTACAAAAAACGTACTTAATGAAAAAAAATCCCATACAAAAGTTGTCATACGGCGTTCACAATTTGAAATGATCAAATACGGGAAAAACGTTAACAGGTATGACTTATTATTTTCATGCAAAAAACATCGTCTTATATGCGGGCCAAGACGGTAATTGATTGCAATCTATAAATTGGGATTTCAAGGCAAAAACTGCATTTTACTTTCCAATCTTTAACATGCAAGTTCAGAATTGACCTAATCCAACGTGGAAATGTATTTTAGGGTCTGAATCAAGACTCGACAAGCAGCGGCCAATGGGATGATCACACTTAAACATCTGGTCACAGACCTAATGTGGTGAAATGACTTAGTTAACTCTCCGCGGCGGACTAATGCGCGGAAGTCGGTTTACCACAAATCCGGAGGCATGGCTCCGTGCCGTCAACTCCATATTTAGTTCTAATTAAACAGTGCTTTCAATTGAGCACAGACGGCGCTGAGTTGAAAATTGCTCCTTTTACGTTTTTCTTCGGACCAAAAGTGGAAGATTGCCCCCATTCCACAAATTGATCCGTGCGCCTTAGCGACTTTAAATTGACGTCTCGGCGGTTTTGCCTCCCGCTCGTTCTTTTTCGTTGCCATACCATTATCCACTTTCCCTTTTTAAAATCTTTAATGACAAATACAGGGAGTCTGAAATCCTTTGTATGTTCTGTTCTCGCCCTTCTAGCCTTTTATAACCCTTTTTTTTCTGTGCCTCCAGGAAAAATGGTCGACCTGGTCCATATCCCAATAACAGGGGTCGAGGCTACTTTCAAAAGTAAATTTATTCCTTATATTGGCAGTTTCAAAAATGGTTCCGGTCTATTTACCGTGTTATGAACATCCAGTCGTACCTCTACTTACAAAATGAATTGGTTCCAGTATTTTTTGTAGTACTACTTGAACATTTCGTAAGTAGAGGTATGACTGTACTTCTTTGGTAGCAGGATAATGCCGAATTGATTCTTAGCCAAACGTGGTTAGCAGGTCTTAGTTTTTGTAGTGGCTTCCGTAAAAGTTTGACTGCGATGATGCAACTTACAAATGTATTGGTTGCAGTATTTTTTTTGTTGGTACTACTTGAAGGCATTCGTAAGTAGAGGTATGACTTTACTTCTTTTGTAGCAGGATAATGCCGAATTGATTCTTAGCCGAACGTGGTTAGCAGGTCTTAGTTTTTTGTAGTGGCTTTCGTAAAAGTTTGACCGCGATATTGCACGAAAGAAATTGCATTTTGTTGACTCCTTATCTGGGCTGTGGTTTGTTTCAGTCGGGTGGAGCATAACAAATTCAGGCAATTGCAGAATGCAAAAGGCGAATGGGAGCGCCCGTCGGGGAAGAGGAAAAGTGTGCCGCCTGCCAAAAAGAATGCTCCCGCTGAGTCGGACAAAGACCCTTCACGCACTCAGAGTATGTAAGATGTCATTTATATGGATGTTGACGTTCTCAGATGATGGATTGAATGCATAGCTGTGCTGTATTTCTCTTCAAATTGAACTTATTTGCTAGCAAAGATTCAGATAACCAGCACCGCTTCTTGCGATACGTCAGTGGTGAAGGAAATAGCCATTAGAAGGGGGTCTTTGAAAGGACCAAAACTAGCCGAATCATAATGAAGTTGCTCAGCCCTCCCCCAGACCACACGCGTGCAATTAAGTAGAATACACATGGAAGCGTAGCCTACCGAGGAATTTAGTGTCAGTGCTACCATAGTTGGTAAAGTATAAGAAAAAAAAATGTCAACAAACCCTACTGGATTTGTTGTGTTTTGGTACTGGTTTTGCGGGGTTAGGGTCCCAATGTACTATCATTAGAAATTTTAACTCATTTGCTACCAAAGGCGTAGAAGCAATGTTGCTGCTTCTGATCAACTGCTCATGATTATTGAAAAAGGAGCAGAATTAAAAAAAAATGGATGAAAGATAGCAATCTGGGTTCATCAAATCCAGGTCGGTCCACCTGTGTGGAGTTTGAATGTTCTCCCCGGGCCTGAGTGGGTTTTCTCCAGGTACTCCGGTTTTTCTCCTACATTCCAAAGACATGCATGCTAAGCTAATTTAGCACTCTAAATTACCCCTAGGTATGAGTGTGTATCCAAGGCTGATTGGACAGTCTAAATCACAGGTATCAAAGTGCCGGCCCGGGGGCCAAATCTGGCCCGCCGCATCATTTTGTGCGACCCGAGAAAGTGAATCATGAGTTTCTATTTTAGGATCAAATTTAGATAATGATAGATGTACATTACATTTCCTGACTTTCCCCTTTTTAAAATCAATCATTGCAATTTTTCAATCCATTTTTTTTATTTTGTGTTTTTAGTTCAAAAAGCATTTTGTAACATCAAAAAATAAATATACAAATATTTTCCGTTTTCTACTTTAAAAAAATATTTTGTTTCCATTTGAAATAAAAAAACATGATGAAAATACTAAGAAAATACTAAGAATACTAAGAAAAAAGCTCAAATAAACATTGCTTTAGATCTAGAAAAACGGACAATTTAGGGCTTTTGATCCAGTTCTTTTAATCCAATTAAAAATAAAATAAAATATCAAGATATTATATCTAAAATGGTCCGGCCCACATGAAATGGAGTTGACGTTAATGTGCCCCGCGAAGCAACCCGAGTTTGACACTCCTGGTCTAAATTGTCCCTAGCTACGATTGGTTGTTTGTCTCCCTGTGCCCTGTGATTGGCTGGCCACCAATTGAGGGTTTCCCCCGCCTCTGGCCCGAAGTCAGCTGGGATAGACTCCAGCACCCCCCGCGAACCTAGCGAGGAGAAAGCGGTTCAGAAAATGAGATGAGAGATGAGATAGTAGTAATCTATGTATGATTTTTCGCTTTGTATTTTTTTTACCTTTTCCCAATCCATTTTTTTCCCGTCATCGTTCATCGTTTAAACTTCCAATTATAATTTAGGTTTGTATTCACGTCAAAGCATCTGTTTTCAGACGTGTTCCACATTTAAGATGCTAATGACGCTAACTTCAATGCAATTTCTGATGACTGATGAAGCTTTATTAGCTTCACAACTGGACTTCCTCACTGAAAAAGCGGTTTTAACTTTGTGGCTCAACAATGTCACCAAACGGATCTCTGGTGGGGCCCTCATTTCAGGTGCTTTCTTTGGATGCTCGTAAGATTCCGCCAAAAACATACATCACACTTCGGAAAAGATGGTTTCCATTAATTCCAGACGGTAAAGGTCGTTAGACTGGGGCTAAGTAATTTCTCGGCTTTGATTTTCTGAGCCGTGCAAGCATATTTATGTGCTGAAAATGTACTTCTTTGTTGTGCCAACCTTTTGATGATGCAATAAACCAGTGAGAAAACACTTGTACCTCCCACCTCCATCTGGAACACTAATTAGGCCAGTAAAGCATGCTAAAAATGGGGTTCTGCTGATTTGTGTGGGTGGGTGTGTGTGTGGTGGGGGGGTCAACTAGTTTCTTTAAATGCTTACAGGGCCAATGAATAAGTGGCTTAAACTCAATTACAGAGTGATAAGGTGACTAAATACAGTAATACCTTGAGATACGAGCTTAATGCGTTCCGGGACTGAGCTCGTATGTCGATTTACTTGTATCTCAAATCAACGGTTCCCATAGAAATGAACTAAATACAAATTAATTTGTTCCCACACGAGAGAGAGAAAGAAAGCTTGTCTTGACGGATGCGCTCGTAACATAACACATTTTTTTAAATGTAACTTAAATGAACTTAGATTACTATTCACACACTTAAAAATAAGTTGCAATCTTGCGTTATACTAAATTTAAACATGCGTGGCCGACACCAGGCTGTCTCTATTGTATGCTCGTATCTCAAGGCAAATATTTGCTCGGAATTTTCCTCGTATCTCAAATTTCTCGAATGTCGAGGTATTACTGTGATGTAAAAATGTATTTATTTATTAACTTATCTCTTAATGATTTGATTTGGTGATTCTCAATGATCCCATTCACTTTGATTTGCTTTGTACTTTGTGTTTTTACTTTGTTGTTCCGTCTAATCACCCTCTTGCTACTGCCACAATGAAATTTCCCGAATAAAGTAATCCAATCCAATTACCTACTTATTTATGTCTAAAATGTCTTTTTCTGTGTCTGTATTCTCACCCTCTTGCTACTGTGACAGTAAAATTTCCCAAATGCGGTATGCATAAAGTTATCTCATCTAATCTAGTAAAAATTCATATTTTTTTGGCATTTCATTCCACCTGAAGACATGCTTTAATACGATGCTTAGATTTAAAATGATACATACCATGTCATTTTGCCCATTCAGTCTTTTCAGGACCACCAAAAATACATTAGAATGTAGTAGTTAGATAGCGGTTGATTTTACATTGACTTAGCCTAAAGCTAATTCCAGTTAAAACACTGGCGTACATGCGGTTTGTATTTTAACTTTGTCTTTCTTACATACAGGTGAACCTGTTGAAGATTCAACCCCAGCTCCAAATGTCCCCGCCGAGGAACCCCCAAAAACATCGATATTAGCAAAGGTAACTAACATTATTGGCGTCTGTTGCGCTCGTCGCATTGACTTTGTTAACCGTCGACGCGGTGTGAATAATCAAGCTCGTAAGAAAACAAAAACTCGTCGCCACTTAAGAGTTGTCGCTTTATACCTTTGGAAAGGCTTTGAAATCGGAGCCGGTTTTTAAACCCCATGACCTCTTGGCTGACCCTCGACCTTTCCTTTCCAGGAGACCCCCTCTGATTCTGGACCGAGGGAGAAGGGGGTGGGGGAGGCAGAGGGGGAAACGGCCGCAGAGGTACCGGCGGCGGCAGGGGCAGCGGCAGCGGCACCCCCTGCTAGCGGGGAGCCCAAGAGAATCCAAGAGGAAGATTTAAAAGCACGACGGTCAGATGCCATTCAAGCCAAGGCTCTGGAAATTGAGAAGGTATTTCGAGTTTTGTCAGAATTTACTATGGGCCATTACAATAATACTGTAATACTACTTTAAAAAATATATATTAAATGGGTGAATGCTAGCAGTGCCACTATTCAATTTATCTCTGCTTAAAACCATTACGCTTCAATTAAACATTAAGGACTATTTGTTTAGAAGTATAGCAAAGTATAACATGAAGCCAATTATTAATTAGGCACCCAAAAAAAAAAAAATATATATATATATATATATATATAAATATAAATATAAATGTTTAAAGAAAAAAATAAAAATATATATTTTGGGTGCCTATATATATATATATATATATATATATATATATATATATATATATATATATATATATATATATATATATATATATATATATATATATATATATATGTATATGTGTATATATATGTCATGTCATACAGCAAAGTATGACATGAAGCCAATTATAAATTAGGCACCCTAAATATATATTATATATATATATATATATATATATATATATGTGTATATATATATATATATATATATATGTATATATATATATATATATAATGTATATATGTATATATATATATATATATCATGTCATACAGCAAAGTATGACATGTAGCCAATTATAAATTAATATACATACATATATATATATATATATGTATGTATATGTCTCTGTGTTATTATTATTTTTAATTTGATGTACCAAAAATATATATGTATATTCAAAAAAAAAGAAATATGTATATATATATATATATATATATATATATATATATATATATATATATATCTATATATATATATATATCTATATATATATATATATATATATATATATATATATATATATATATATATATATAATTATTATTATTATTATTATTTTTTTGAATTTTACCACTCAAACGGATGCAGGAATTCAACATTCTGTTAAAAATGTGTGCAAAGTGTGTGCTTCTTAAAATCCAGTGGGCTTTCAACACTGTAAAGGCCTTTGGGAACTGTCACTGTGTAGATCAGTTTTTCCCCAAACTTTTTGGAGCTGTGGCACACTTTTTGCATTGAAAAATTCTCAAGGCACAGCACCAGCTGGAAATTTTCTCATTTAAAACTACTTAATAGCAGAAAAAAATGGCAAAGTAGTGAATTCGCAATAAGTGAAGTCCCGATAATAAAGGGATTACTGTACATTGTCATGGTTTTTGCACAGTCAAATTTCATGCAAATCTTGTTGCATACAGCTTTGGGGAAAAATACATGCTTGGATTTGTCTGGTTCCAATGAGTAAGTACCATTCTTGTGGACTACAGTCAAAACCTGTACAGTATACAATAACTTCAACATGTTTTAATTTCAAAATAAAACTCTTCAGTTTGCAAACTCCTGCTATATGGCCATGCACAAACCCCCAGCCCCCCATCCCACCTCCCACCCCTCCGTCCCTCCAAACCACAGTACGTGCCACTTATCTGTTCCTGTTAAAGCAGGGCAGGAATTGGCCCGCGGGTTGTCAGGCGCCCGGCCCACCCACGGTGTGCTATGGTACTCCTTTTTTTATTTTTACCGTTTACCGTTCACATGTTCAACCCGCTATTTTCCCAGCGTTGACATAGAGAAGAGGCGGGAGGGAGGCATCAAGCGCTCATTGTTTTTACGGGAACATCTGCCCCGTGAGTTTTGCGCCGATTAGATCACAGGCACAGGCCAAGGGGGGGTTGGCTAACTTGTAAAAATCAACCTTTATTTTGCAATTATATAACCATACATACGTTGCTCATTTCCATTCCTAGAACAAGAAAGCAGTGAAGTTCATTCAGTTCAGCCATCTTATCCTCACACGGGTCGCGGGGGGTGCCGGAGCCCATCCCAGCTAACTAGTCTGAATCAGTGGCCGATCAATCGTAGGGCATGGGGAGTCTAAGGACAACCAATCATAGCTGGGGTTATGCAATTTTGAGTGTTCGGGTCGCGGGGGGTGCCGGAGCCCAACCCAGCTAACTACCCTGAATCGGTGGCCGGCCAATTGCAGGGCACGGGGAGTGTAAGGACAACCAATCATAGCTGGGGTTATGCAATTTGGAGTTTTTGGGTTGCGGGGGGTGCCAGAGCCCAACCCAGCTAACTACCTTGAATCATTGGCCGGCCAATCGCAGGGCACGAGGAGTGTAAGGACAACCAATCATAGCTGGGGTTATGCAATTTGTAGTGTTTGGGTCGTGGGGGGGTGCCAGAGCCCAACCCAGCTAACTACCCTGAATCGGTGGCCGGCCAATTGCAGGGCACGGGGAGGCTAAGGACAACCAATCATAGCTGAGGTTATGCAATTTTGAGTGTTCAGGTCGCGGGGGGTGCCGGAGCCCAACCCAGCTAACTACCCTGAATCGATGGCCGGCCAATCACAGGGCACGGGGAGTGTAAGGACAACCAATCATAGCTAGGGTTATGCAAACTAGAGTCTTCAACCAGCTAGCCTAGCGTGCATGTTTTGGGGTATGTGGGAGGAAACTGGAGCACCCGGAAGAAAACCCACGCAAGCCCGGGGAGAACATGCAAACATGGGATCAAACCCTCGGCCCCAGAACTGCGAGGCCAAAGCGCTAACCACTTGTCATTAGCCTGCCGTTTTCGGCGATCGTCATTTTTCTATTTGAATTTTCAACCTATTCACCAATCACGTTTTGGCTATTAGGCCCTCTTTGAGATGTCGGCATGGCAGTCGGCTTTTAATTTCAGCTAATGCGTAGCAGCCCCCAATTAGAATGCTTGTTTTGCAGGACCCCCACCTGCATTATTTGAGGCTCACATGTGGGGGCTCTTTGTGAAATCTGGAGAACTCGGGGTCCCAACCTCCTCCCTCTGCTATCCTTACACACACTCTTAAATATGTTCACAATTTGGACCTCCACAAACATCCGATTTGGGTCCAAGCCCTCTTTTTTTCCTCCCAACCCCCCTCCTCTCTACATTTGTCTTCCTTTCAGGGCTCGCAATCAGGTTCAAAATCTCCAAAAAAGTGACTCGCCTCGATCCAAATGTTTTTAAAATGATCTTTCTTCTCAAATTTCTATTGAATTGTACCAATGTTTATAAATAGTCGAAGCAAAACTATTTTTTTGTGCTACACAAGGGAAAAATTGCCCTTTTTTGATGTTCAGGGACCAAATTTTGGACTGAACATAGTGTGTTAACAAATGAAGATTTATTTTGTTTTTTAGATATATTTTTGCAAGCTAGAGCCTTAGAGAACGTCATCAAGCCTAACTTACGGTAACTTCTCCCACAGTGTGGTATTTGCCAAAATACAGTCAATTCCGAGAAGCGATTGAACCGCCACCTGAATTTCTGGCGCGTCACGTTCGAGACTGTTAAAATGATACTAGAAACAAACACGGTGAGTTTTGTATGTACTGGATGGCAGTGAGGACTGTCATTATATGCATCAACACATCCCACAGTCTGGGTATTTCGGTTCTTTGCGGCTGACTCGTCTTTGAGCACAAAGAAGCGTGTTGTACACGGAGAATCACAAGGATTCCACTTGCGCTGATAGCTGTAATAAACGCTGCATCCCACCATAAATGTACATTCTGTAGTTTCCCCACCCGACAAAGCAAAATGTGTTCACTGTAAAATAAGGACTATGCTTTAGTTTCTTAATTCTATCAAATATATAATGTATAAATATATAAACATGTGCATCTCTGTCAAGGGTGTCAGACTCGGGTTGGTTCGCGGGCCGCTTAAACGTCAACTCAATTTCATGTGGGACGGACCATTTTAGATATAATATTTAGATTTTTTTATAATAAATTGATTAAAAGAACTGGATTAAAAGCCCTGAATATTCAGTTTTTTATAGATCTAAAACTGTTTATTTTAGCTTTTTTATATTTTTAGATTTTACAAAATGATTTTTGAACTAAAAACAAAGAAAATATGGATTAAAAAACAGCAATTATCCATTTAAAAGGGGGACATATCAGGAAATTCAATATACATTTGTACTCTGCATTTTAATTTGATCCTAAAACAGAAAGTCGGCACTCATGATTTACTTTCCCGGGCCACACAAAATGATGCAGCGGGCCAGATTTGGCCCCCGGGCTGCCACTTTGACACCTGTGATCTATGTGTATGTCTATGTATATTTATATATGTATGAATATTTATCTATAGGTTAGGTTAGGTTAGAACTTTATTTCATCCCGTATTGGGGAAATTTCTTGGTTGCAGTAGCAAGACAGACACAGAAGACATTGTAGACCTAGTTAAAAAAACTGGAGCCACACACAGGAAGTCTACAAGGTGGGAACCTTCTGCAGACTGAGCCTAAGGTTACCACACAGTCTCTGAGTAGTCTGGAGGTTTTAAAGATCATCTTCCTTGCCTAGATCTGTATGTATATATTTCAGCAACACGCTTATTTATTAACTTATTTTTTACCTATTTATTTATGTCTGAAATGTCTTTTACTGTGTGTATTCTCACCCTCTTGCTACTGTGTCAATGAAATTTCCCGAAAATGGGATGAATAAAGTTATCTAATCTAATCTATCAAAATTGACAAAGGCACCGTTGTAAAATGTCGTTTAAGGATTATCGTATACAGATTATTTTGGGATGGAAACATACTTTAGTTTCTTCAGATGAAAAATTAAATCCGGAGACACAATATAGTTTTAAGGTTAGAGGCATTGGCGCACACTAACGGATGGCCTTAAATTTAGCATTTATAATCTGTCAAAGTTGACAAATGTACCGTTATAAAATGTCGCTTAAAGATTATCTTTACTGGTTATCCTGGTTGGTCAGCTATGTCAGTAATTTTGACCACATCATGACCGTTGAATTATGCCTTGTTGTTTTAGTATAAATCTCTTAATATTTATGCTATTGTGGTCCACGTGACATAAACTTCAATTTATTTAACTCACACGGCCATAGAAGTACTTTTCTGACTGAAATTCAAATTGACGCTTGCACAATTCTAAAGAATCTCTGTAGAAACTAGTACTTGCATTTTGGTATTTTCCTGCAACGGGTACAACTCTGGAATGAAGCCTTTCAACTGGTTAACCTCAGATTCCGATCCAGATTTTCAATGTTGATTTAAGTTGACAAGCCTGCGCTTGCGGTTTTATGACAACCATAATGTCGTTTAGATTGCAAATACTTGACTTTGGTTTGTTTTTGACATGGCTTTGTTGTCAGAGCATCTTTCAGAGGTTGACCACAATCTGGTTTAGCGTAGTTGGAATATCATTTGTCACGATTTTTTAAGATTCCGTAGGGGAAAAAAACAAAGATCTGATTGACATCTACATTAAATGGCTGTTAAATGTGGGAACTAACTGTGATACAAATGTAAAAAAAAATCCATCCCAAAAACATGGAAGCTAGGCTAGCTGGTTGAACACTCTAAATCCTGTGTCAAAGTGACGGCCCGGGGGCCAAATCTGTCCCGCCGCATCATTTTGTGTGGCCCGGGAAAGTAAATGATGAGTGCCGACTTTCTGTTTTAGGATCAAATTCAAATGAAGAGTATAGATGTATATTACATTTCCTGATTTTCCCCCCTTTGAATCAATAATTGTCATTTTTGTAATCATTTTTTTCTGTGTTTTTAGTTCAAAAATCATTTTGTAAAATCTAAAAATACACTTAAAAAAAGCTCAAATAAACATTGTTTTAGATCTATAAAAAAATGAATATTCAGGGCTTTTATTCCATTTATTAAAAAAAAAATCAAAATATTATATCTAAAATGATCCGGCCCACATGAAATCGAGTTGACGTTAAAGCGGCCCGCGAACCAACCCGAGTCTGACACCCCTGCTCTAAATTGCTGATTGGTTGTCGTTTGCCTCTTTGTGCCCTGCGATTGGCTGGCCACCGATTCAGGTTGCCTGAAGTCAGCTGGGATAGGCTCCAGCACCCCACGTGACCCTTGTGAGCATAAGTGCTTCAGAAAATGAATGCATCTTGTTTTTTTTCAGTTAGCTTTACCTTTCCTGCCAATTTTAACTCCATATATTTGATTGTATTCTGAAATTAAAATGTAAATTTAAAGAAATTTATAGTAGTAGAACGTAGAAATAAAAATTAAAAAAAGACACCATTTCCACTTTAGCTCGTCTTAGGCTAACTTTTGCCCTCCTCACTATAATGGAAGAATAATGAAAATTGATGATACAATTATTGCTGTAGTGATTTATTTTTTATTTGTTATTTTTTTGAATGCAGGATTACCAACAGGATTGCGAGACGTTTGTCACGGTGGTGAAAATGCTGGTGTCTAAAGAACCCACGTTGGAGAATCTTCTTCAAAGTGCCCTAAATGCCAACCTATCAGAGATGAAACAGCAATGCTTGGCTTCCTTCAAACAATATGTCAAAGAACTCAATAAGGTATTACTGGTTGATATTTCCACTTAATTTGGAAAAACAACCTTTTTTTTCACCATTGTTCCAGTGAATCAATTTTTTTTTGGGTATTAGTTCTCTTAATCTTTCTTATTCTTATACATTTGTGCTATTTAAGATGCCATTTTGTGTTACAAACTTGGTTCAAACAGTTGAATTAACAGTGTTAATTGTTCAGTGTAGTGAAATGGTTATATATATTTTACGGTAAAATGAGTTTATTGTGACAATCTTTAGGACGCTCAGAAAAAAAGCTAACTTTCTCATTTGACTATACAGATTTTTTAAAGTGCATTTATTAATCATTTGCATTTCTGGACGTTTACGGCAAATTTATATGATTAGACTGCTTTGGTGTGGTCAATTCCACCGTTTTTATGTTGCCGAAAAATTGTTCACTTTTAAAAAATGTAGCAATGAAACTGTTCAATCATTTCTTTAGGACGCATTTTTGGTGATTTCAATATTTAATCAATACTTAATCTGTTTCGTGGGACCAATCTAAAACCGGCGTCGGCCTATTAGCTACAAAAGTCTATTTTAAGTGCATGGTACACATGTTTTATTTTAATTGAACATTAATAAACATTTGGACTTTAACTGGAAGGATTTTTATTTATTTTTTGACACCCCGCTGCAAAAAACACACATTGCGACATGAAATGATTTTTTATTTTATTACAATTATGTTAACCTTATACTCCAGTTTATACAATTATACAGATAATAGTTGGCTTACAATAAAACATGACCACCAATTGAAGAAACAGTTTTTTTTTATGTCAGAGTTCCACAAACCAGTTACATTGCTTTCAATAAAATCAAAATGGGTTGCACTTTAGTTGAGGGGGAAAAAAAACTACCGTTAGTTTAATGTTAATGCTGTTTGGTTAGATAAGCATGTCATTAAGCCAAGGGTATAAAAATAGCCACATCTCTACATTATATACATTTAATATAATATTCCACTGGTGTTTTTTTTCTATTATATAAATATGCATGACTCTGAAATGCTGAATAAATTTACCAGCAGTTTGTAATGCCACGGAAGCGTATGCTAACAAGTAGCTTTTAGTAGCAGTCAGTGTTATTGTCATGAAATTCAAAATGGCCGACAGTTGCAGAGGATGTCAATTCAGTCATTTGTTCATTTTCGGAAATTCAAAATGGCCGACAGTTGCAGAGCATGTCCATTCAGTCATTCGTTCATTTTCAGAAATTCAAAATGGCCGACAGTTGCAGAGGATGTCAATTCAGTCATTCGTTGATTTTTGGAAATTCAAAATGGCCGACCGTTGCAGAGGATGTCAATTCAGTTATTCGTTCATTTTCGGAAATTCAAAATGGCCGACAGTTGCAGAGGACGTCAATTCAGTCATTCGTTCATTTTCAGAAATTCAAAATGGCCGACAGTTGGAAAGGATGTCAATTCAGTCATTCGTTCATTTTTGGAAATTCAAAATGGCTGGCAGTTGCAGAGGATGTCAATTCAGTCATTCGTTCATTTTCGGAAATTCAAAATGGCCGACAGTTGCAGAGGATGTCAATTCAGTCATTCGTTCATTTTCGGAAATTCAAAATGGCCGACGGTTGCAGAGGATGTCAATTCAGTCATTCGTTCATTTTCGGAAATTCAAAATGGCCGACAGTTGCAGAGGATGTCAATTCAGTCATTCGTTCATTTTCGGAAATTCAAAATGGCCGACGGTTGCAGAGGATGTCAATTCAGTCATTCGTTCATTTTCCGAACCCGATGCTAAGAAATGTAGCCTATGAAATGATGCAGTTTTTCCCCTTGTGCCCTTTCTTTTTCTTGGATTTAGTCCGAAGACCGTAGGGAGGGGGGGATATGCCCCCATGTGGGCTAGCCAAGTCTTCGGTGTAGTAGTGTCTAAATGGTCTCGGTTGCGGGATGGGTTGACCCAGGAAAAAGCCATCGTCCTCAGAGTCGGACGAAGAAGACGAACACGTGGAGCACCAGTCGTCGAAATCCCCACAGAGATCCGTGAACCTACCCGTGGCGGACCCCTGGAGCCTGTAATCGGACACGTTGCCTCCCGGTGGGGGTCCACGGAAGCCCTGGCCTCCCCTCAAACCACCTGTGTTCCGTCTTGGGTCCATTTGGTACCCCGCTTGGACCCTGTCTTTTGGCAAAAGGTTGAGAGCGTTGTCAGAGCGAGACTTGCGGCTGTGGCGCCTCTTGTGGTGGTGGTGATGGCTGCGCCCGGGGCGATTTTCTTCAACCTGGTCCTCAAAGTGAAAAACTTTGCGACGTGTCCGTTCGCTCATCGGGGGCTGTCGCACCTGAAGGTCGCCGTAGCGGTCCAGCACGTCGTCCGAGAACTTCACTTGCTGCTGCCTGGCTTGGGAACGGGACCTTCGAAGGGTGGGGACTCGGGATTTGGGTCTGGCCTCTTCTGGAGGACGCGCAGCCTCTTCTTCCGCCACATTTTCCTCCACTTCCTGCTCGGAGACGAGGCTCTTGAGTGAGTTTGTACTCCTGTGTAACATGGAGGAGTTGAGGGTTCCCATGTTACTCGTCTTTTCGCAGTCTTCTGCGTCAAGCTCGTGGAAACCTTGCACCGAGTAGACCAAGGGTCTGTCTTTACCATCGCCGTCCACGGAGGTCCCTGCAAAAGAGAAGAAGGCATTCAGAGTAACGCCGCCGCAAATCTTGGTTGTTAAACCATCACCAGATGACGGTGCGAGCTGGGTTACTTCTCACCAGTGATATTGGAGAGCGCCAGAGAATCCATGGAGTCTCCGACGTTCAGATCCTTCTTCTTGAAGTCGCCTATGCACTCCAGAGAACCACTGTACCACTGCGATTCGTCCCCCATGCTAGCTCCAGCTCCGTGGTCCAGCTCAAGCTCTTGGATCTTCCTGCTGCTCGCCGGACCCGGGTGGCTACCGTATGCCGAGTCTCCTAGCCCGTCTTGGGACTGGGCCCAGTACATATCCGCTTGGTACTTCTTGCTAGCTAGGCTGCCCCGTTCTTCTGCGCCGCCGCCGCCGGCTTTGAAGGACTCCTGCTTGGTCTTGGTGTCTCTCTCCGCCAGCCAAAAATCGGTGGGTCTGGTGTCCCCGGCTTGTCTGAAGACCCCGTTCTCGCCAAATTTCAAAAGCAATTGAGTCATGTAGTCCTCGTGCTCGGCCCACTCTTCCCCTTGGTCCTCGGGGGCCTCGTCGTCTTCCCCACGCTCCCTCCAGAAATGCTCGTCGGATAGGTTCAGGTGGCCCAGCTTGTCGGCCGTCGCGTCTTCGGGGTTCCCGCTAAATCCGGGAAACTTGTAGTTGACCGATGGCGAGAAAAGTAGCGACTGGCGGCACTGGTCGGCCGATCGGCTGCTCTTGCCCACGCGTACGCTGCGCCGCGATTCGCGGGAACGCGCCGACTGGAAGGCCGAGTCGGAAGAATCGGAGGCCTGCACGTCCTCCCCGAGACTGCAGGCCTTGGAGCAGTAGATGCGGCCCTGGTGCGGTAGGAAAGGGCAGCCAATCAGGGAGCTCTTACACTGGGCGCAGCTGAAACAGCTCTCGGTGGCGTGCCAGTGGAGGCCGTCGTAGGTCATCTGGGCGTTGTCGACACCTGGGAAATATTGGATATGTTCGGTCGGGGCTTGATCGCAAATCGTAGGCCGAGTTATTCAGTCTTACCGATATGTTGCCGGCACGCTTCGCAGTACTCCGCGTACAGAGACTCGAAGCAGCCACAGCAATAGGGTCGTCCGTCCTTCATGATGTAGCGCTGCCCGCCCAGAATTGTCTCGCATTCAAAACAGGCAAAGTGCTTCATGTGCCAATGACGGCCTTCGGCCTCCGTGCACTCGTCGGCGAAAATGATCTGGAAAGCCAATACGTGCAGTCCTTGTAAAATGGTCTTGGTTTCTTTAGTTATTATCCCTGCCTCCCAGAATTTCTGGAGGGACTTGCAAAATTGCGGAGTTTGGCTTTTACCTCATCGCAGGCCGAGCAGCGAGGTTTGAGAAGTTCGGCGTGGTGCCGCCCGCAGTGAATCTTCCCGTTGTGGAAGAAGTAGATCAAATCCACCAGCAGTTCGTTGCACGTGGAGCAGGAAAAGCATGCCGGATGCCAGCACATTCCAGGACCCGATCTGGCCGCAAACACTGCCATCTCTCCGCCATTGACGCTCTCGGTACACTGCAAACGTGGAAGCATAGTTAGTTCTTCTGAAGATCTCATCTGCATATTTATAAGCTCTCGATCTGAGTGCTTTTATTTCAGCTAGAAAGACTACAAGTGCAAGGTCGGAGAAGACCACAATGGATCTTACCAGGCAAATGCCATCTTTTTTTTAATGAATAGTCAGTCATTGCTATTGAATTACCGTATTTTCTGGCATATATGCCATATTTGTCGTTTGAAAAATGATGACTGAATTGAAGGTACAGCTTATATGAGCACAAATTAGACATGCAAGAAAGCCCATAACACAATTTTCCCTTTAATGTAACACATTTGTACTTCTATTAAAACTATGAATATGGTGGTGAAAATTGTGAATCAGGGGTAGGGTTATATGAGAGAAATTGTAAAATTTGATCGATTTTTATTTTTTTATTTTTTTTATTATTTTTTTTTTTAAGGAACTTTTATGAGTAAAGCTTATACCCGCAGGCGGCTAATATGGCAGAAAATACGGTAGATGAAGTTTGCAGGATTCTTTGGAGATCTGATGTGGTACGTACATGCTCACAAATACTGTTGACCCGACTACGAGGCAGCAGTTTTGGCAGGCCCCGCCCCAAGGCTTCCCTTTTTCTCTGGACACTGAACATATGGAGCTCCTTCTTCTCTTCCTCGCTGAGCGACTGGCAGTAACGGATCTGGAAATGAATGAAAACATCTTGAATGACCCCAAAAATTCAGTGAATTTTGACTTCGAACAACGGCAATCCGACTCTTGACCCCAGTTCGCCCTTTCTTGTTCCCCCAACATGCCGTATCTCCACCCACCGACCCTTATTGGCAAGCCGATTTTTACAACAAGCCCTCTCGATCGTTCCCAAAGACTTAACAAGGACCAAAGCGGACTTTTACGCAAACGAGGACCACGGTTTATTGGGAAATAGAGAAGCCAGGGAACAAAAGGAGAGAGCCAGTGGAGTGGGTTGCACCGTGCCTCGCCAGTGGCGGCGGCGGCGGCACATAAAGCTCCTTTCAATTGGCATCCCTCTCCCCCACTGAGACGTCCTTGTAAAAAGCTAACGCTATGACAGGAATCCAAATGACGGCGGCGGTCGTGGCCGGGTCCCGCCAAACATCATAAAAGCATCCAGTCAAACGTTGTATTGTGCCCACACTGCAATCTGTCTACAAGATGGCCTGGCGACAATCTCACTGTGGGATGTCGGCCGGGATGCCAACGGGGGAACTGAAAAACTGCTATACTGCTAGATGTTGCCCATTTTTAAAGTATCGCATATTGGAAACTTGTCCAAAACTATGATGAACTGACTCCGCTGAAAGTGGTTTTTGAATCAGAATCAACCCGTAAGAACACTGAGTCATAACTTGAATTCTAGTTAGGCGTGGCCACTAAAAATCTATACGGAAAAAAAGCCATCTTCAAACACTTGTAGATGACGACAATGAGTTTGAGTTTGATTTATTTAATAAGGGACAGCACATATTATTGAACATATTTATATTCATGTTAATGAATATATATATGTAAATATGTAAGATTGTATCCGAGGGCTCCATCTTTAGTGCCTTGTGCAATTTGAGTGTAAGTGATGTCACACAAGTAGCACAGTTTTAGACAGCGTTGTGATCACAATTTTGTTGGTCTAACAGCCAGGCTTCAAGATGATTGGCCAAGAGGGTCAGAGTTGACTTATGCCAATTGTTATTGAGTTCCAGGTATGAAGAGAGAAGGTTCTTTGGCTAATTTAGCATTCTTTTTGAAGGGAACTACACATTCACCTCTAGAGCCAGCCCTTGTTGACGTGTTGGAATTTTTTGGTTCACAATCTTGCAGTGGAGGAGGAGCTATGTGATGTTCATGTTAATGAACATATAGATGTCAATAGGTAAGATTGTAGCTGAGGGCTAATTTCCATCTTTAGTCCCTTGTGTAGGTTGAAGGTAAACGAGAACCCATATTAGACAAACACACAATTTTAGACAGCGTTGTGACATCAATTTTGTTGGTCTAACAGCCAGGCTTTAAGATGAATGGCCAAGAGGTTCAGAGACGGAAGTTGACATATGCTAATTGCTATTGACTTCTAGGTATGAAGGGAACTACACAGTCACCTCTAGAACCAGCCCTTGTTGATGTGTTGGAATTTTGGTACAAAATCTTGCAGTGGAGGAGGAGCTTTGTGATGCAAGATTTTGTAAACTAAACTGGCATCTGCATATTTAACAGTATTGTCCCAGTTCAGGCAATGTCAATGACATCGTCATTCAAAACAAACTATTCTGCCATCCCGTTTGCGCTACAGTTGCAGTTGATGATGACCGCTTACCTCGTTGTCGTGTGGCGGTAGTTGGTAGAGTAGCTGCTTTATTCTCAACTTTTCTCCTGGACTGTTGACATAGGGAATCTTATCCTCTGGCAGGCAGGAGAAGTACTGCTGGACCTAAAAAAAAATACATATATAATAATCCTCCTAAGTATCCTCTTCCTGAAATACAATGCATAAAAGTAACCTTGATGTAGTGTTGTCTTTTCCCCCCCTGTGATACTCGAGTAATATATTCTCCATAAATCCCCACTAAAAACGTCCACAAGGTTCAACAGGTCAAACCAGGTTCTTGTTGTTCCCTTTTTTAAAACCATCATGAGCTTGTCACTATAGGTACAAGAGAAAGCGGCCTGTCACCGTGGCACTTTGACCTTTGCGGCTGACCATTCGGAGAGTAAACTTTATGACGCGGTGGTCATTACAGCCCACCAGATAAAGAGGTGGGACGTGCTGCTCTTGTGTCTTTGAGGACTTCCTGCAGCTCAGACCGTCTAAAGAGGGAATTCGCAATTTACCGTGACAATCAACCCCAACATTGCCTCCCTAACCCACCGTAAATTATGCACATTTCCACGCCGCTATTACCCTCCCCGGGGGCCGGGGAATGGCCAACTATGTGTTTCTTTACCATAACGATGAGCCGTAAGACACAATTCAAGGCGATGAGTGCAGTAAACACATTACAGTTGACCCACGTATGGCCAAACAAAAGCCCCTACATGTTTGGACTTCTCTCTGGTCCGCGAAGGTCTTCTCGTCTGGGTGCCCACCCCCTTTATTTGCGTGTGGTCGAATGGTAAAATTGGGATGACGTTTGATAGAGGAACTCGGAGAAGAGCGAAAAAACTCCAGCCCGATTTAGGAAATGTGCCACATTAAGTCGGCCGCCCTCCGGGCTTTGACTAACCTCCCTGCTTGCGTCTGTTGAGGAAAAGGCTTGTTAAAATGTTAACCCCCCTCTTCAAAAAAACAAAAAAACAAAATCCCAATCCTGCTAGCAGTAAACCAAGTTCTCCAAACGGATCTCTGATAATCACAAGCAGACTTGACCAGCAAAAACTATTTAGCAGTGAAGCTCGCAAAAATGAAATCGGTCTTGAATTCTATCTACTTTTACGCTTTTTGGTGGTTTTTCATGGTTTTAGGACCCTACATCAGTTGAAAAGTTCCCAAGCAAACCAAGTCTTCCAAACGGATCTCTGATCATCACAAGCAGACTTGACCAGCAAAAACTGATTAGCAGTGAAGCTCGCAAAAATGAAATCAGCCTTGAATTCTATCTACTTTTATGCTTTTTGGTGGTTTTTCATGGTTTTAGGACCCTACAACATCAGTTAAAAAGTTCCCGAGCAAACCAAGTTCTCCAAACGGATCTCTGATAATCCCAAGCAGACTTGACCAGCAAAAACTGAGTAGCAGTGAAGCTCGAAAAACTAAATCGGGCTCGAACTCGATCTACTTTTACGCTTTTTGGTGGTTTAAGTATGATCCAGTTAGAAAACGGCAACGAGACAACGACAGATTTTCCCAAGAACTCACTTGCTCAGGGCGAAGGCCAGGCGGCACCCAGGCATACTCCTCCAGCGCGCATCCGGAGTCGTCGTCCGAAGTGGAACTTCTCTGAAACCCCGACGTCATTTTGCTAACTTTCTGCTCCATGATCAAGTCTCTCTGGCGCCCCCTGCCTTGGAATCCCGCCACCGACGTTGCCACCGTTGCACCTGCCAGGCTCATCAGACGATCTTTTTCAGTAGACCTTGGAAGGAGAAAATTACTTTCGTTACGTCACAGATTTATTTTGACAAAACATTCGATGGCATCTCGGAAAGCTTTTTTTGCATTTCATTCTTTGCTTCAGTACTCGATTGACAGTTTCATTGTCGTCCATTGCAGGACAAAGACTGACATTTTTGGATGGATTCTAACTAGGACCACCTCTGGACATCCCACTCGACTTAATCAGTTTTCAGTTTTGTAATGACGAGGATCTTCCCGTGGCCCAGTTCAAGGTTTTGACAGATTTTTGGATTCGTACCCAACTATTTTCTGCAATCTACCCACTATCGTCTTTACCCCCGTACCATACCCTACTGAGAACTAGCCACCGGCCATGTGTCCTTCTACTTCTCAAGAGAGAACGCCACAAGTGACCCACGCTGACTGGATCAGTTGAGCCTGGGGTCTATCCAAACACCGACCTGACAATGGAACAAGGCCACCATATGGGGAATGTCCACAAGACCAGATTCTCCCCCCTTTTTTTGCTTGTAGCTGTTTGTTTTCCAACCTGCTGCAGCCACCGTCTGATCTGTCCTTTCATCTCGCCAACGGACACAGAAATGGCAGACAGGTGAAGCAAAAAAAAAGGAAAAAAGGCTGGATGGATTAGGACAATGTCACAGAAGGAAAATCTGGAGCGTAGATCAAACACTTTACTCTACGGGGTGGCCTTGCACGCTATTTTTGGAACGCCGGCTAGACTGCCGGCTTGGCAGAAATGAGCAAAAGATCAGGTATGAATCAGTCATTGAAGTTTCTTTTCTGTTTTGCTTGTTATTGAAATGTTCCTGGTATCAAATGTGGAGTGACAATCTTTAAACCTGACCGCATCGAGTTTGAGTTTGATTTATTTAATAGGGGACAGCACATATTAATCAATAATATTTATAACTTGAACATAAATATGCAAATATGTAAGATTGTAGCCGAGGGCTAATTTCCATCTTTAGTCACCTGTAAATGGTTGCCCTATTTTATTGCAAACGCTATTCTCTCATAGTGTAATCTACAATACTAAAGGTATTTTT
This sequence comes from Stigmatopora argus, assembly GCF_051989625.1. Classification (NCBI taxonomy): domain Eukaryota; kingdom Metazoa; phylum Chordata; class Actinopteri; order Syngnathiformes; family Syngnathidae; genus Stigmatopora; species Stigmatopora argus. Next base: position 22,649,677 of record NC_135389.1, on the reverse strand, counting down.
TAATTACAATCGCAATCAGGGCGGCCACGCGGCTTGATTGGTAAGCCCAGCGGCCTCACAGCTCTGGGGTCCTGGGTTCAAATCCAGCTCGGTCCACCTGTGTGGGGTTTGCATGGTCTCCCTGGGCCTACGCGGGTTTTTTTCTGGGTACTCCCGTTTCCTCCCACATTCCAAAAACATGCATTGTAGGCTGATTGGACACTAAATTTCCCAACCCCAGCTATGATTGGTTGTCCTTTGTCTCCTCGTGCACCGCGATTGGCTGGCCACCGATTCAGGGTGTCCCCCAGTCAGTCGGGATAGGCTCCAGTACCCCCCTGCGACCCTAGTGAGGATAAAACGGCTCAGAAAATCAATGAATGACTGAACAATCGCAACCAAAAGTGAGCATTGTCTTCAATGTAAAAGCAGTCTTTGATTGAGTTTTATTTGGTGCTCACACAAGATGAAAAAAAAATGCATGACCAGTTGCGACCATTCTTCAAAGACCAATAAGCTCTAACTGAGATCAAACGAAAGATCGGCCATCATCCAACAGCCTGGACCCTTGACACCCCAACACCCACATACTTGCCACTCCTTACCAGACCTTGGCAAGGCCACCCAAGGCTAGCGAGAGAGAGAACTATCAAAACCAGACAAAAAAGCCTGAAGATTTGGAATAACATCTAGCAATAGCCGTAAATGTCTGTATTATATATCGATATTTTTTCCCCTGCGACTGTTTTTGAGATTGCAACCCTCCAGATTAGGCATTTCAAAATAACCCTACCTGTGGACTGACATTTGTATCAGTCCTGCCAGTCAAAGGCCATCAGCAGTAGGCTAACCCTGACTGATAAGTGTCAGATACATGTTAGCAAAGCGCTACCAAAAAGGTTTTCAGGTCCTAACATTTTTTCTGTCGGTGGATGAAGCCAAGACGGCAGGATCTTGTAATAATATACTCGATTGAGTTGGATTGTATTGTATTGTATTGTATTGGATAACTTTATTCATCCCGTATTCAGGAAATTTCGTTGTGACAGTAGCAAGAGGGTGAGATATAGGAAATGCATTTTAGACATAAATAGGTAATAAGTACGTTAATAAATATAATAAATACATGAATAAATATAAATAAGCATGTCGCTGAAATATGTATATATATACACATACATACATATGCATACAGACATACACACATATATATATATATACATACACATACACACACATACCTGTATATAAACATATATATATATATACATACATACACATAGATGTACATGTATACATACGGTAGGTCTTAACACTCAGCCGTTTGTTTTGTTAAAGAGCCTGACAGTTGATGGGAGGAAGGATCTGCGGAGTTGAGTTCAAATACGTTTTCTTGCTCATTTGGCTTTGATAACCGCATCGCTATCCTACTTGCCGAGCTAAGGGTTCAAATCTATCTCTAGTGGAGGTCCGCTCTCTGCCGAGACCCGTCCCTGTTGTGTTTCTGCCACTTCTTTGTAGCGCAAAATGTCAAGTCAGGCACCTTGGCTTTATGACACCTCCCATTAATCATCCCCGATGTCCCGAACAATGGTGGCTTTGTTGAGGAATCTGCTAGCGGCTTGTTCCGTCAAGCGCTTATCTCACTTTCCCCCCTTTGGGATCTCAATACATGACACTTATAAAGGCAGATAACCTGTCCTCAAAGAATGTAAGCGAGACAATCCCCTGTTCGCCTCACCTCCATTGACTTGCAAATGAGATCCAAATAAGCCACGGAAAGGCAGACGCCAGATCCGAGCCGGCTAACCAACGCCGGACTGTCCGTGCTTTTCTTCCGGACCTCGGATTGTTTCTTAACAGACGCAAACCTGAATGGCAGGAATGTCTGGCCGGGACTTCAAATGGCAAGACAGGATGTTTGGTGTCTGGCGTTAGTCAAGTTTCTCATACCGGCACATCTGCTGGCATGCTAATTTTTTTCCATTAGTTGTCATTTCCTCTCCCTCGAGTTTTCGACGCTTCCTTGAATGACAGAAGCGGTGAGCCAGCTAACTGGGCCGTGCTCAGGTGGACTTGCCAACCCGCTGACTCATCCCTCGCGTTGCCATTTAAAATGTCCCTCCTCCTCGGCGAACAAGGGGTCTATGTTTTGCGTCGTTAGTTTTTCAACTCCCTCAGACCATCCCCAACGGCCGCACCTCCGTCCCAACCCCCCCTTTGGAAGCCCCGCGCTCCGCCCACGCTAGCCAGACCCCTGCAGCCCTGAATGTTAACAGCCCCTCAACTTTGTATAGGTGCTTGTTAACATGGCTTTGGAAGCTCCAAACTCGCATACTAGCCGATTGATTGGCCTAAAGCGGGCATCGGGAAAAAAATGGGTATTTTAAGTTTTTGATCAAAAAGCTAAATGGGTTCAATCTGGGTAAAATCTTGGCCAATCATCTTAATGCTGATAGACTAACAAATTCCCATCACAACCCTATATATATATATATATATATATATATATATATATAGGACTCAGCATTGAAGTAAATAATAATAATAGCAGAAAAGAATCGCAAAATAGTGAATTTTCGATAAGTGAAGTAGCGTTAATTGAGCGATTTGAATCTGTATTTTCAACCTGCGCAAGATTAAAAAAAAAAGATGAAAATTAGTCCTTGGCTACAATCTTACATATTTACATGAATATGAATATGTTTAGGGTGGCTCGGTGGATGAGTGGTTAGCGCGTCGGCCTCACATTGGAGGTTCTGCGTTCAAATCAAGGCCGGTCCACCTGTGTGGAGTTTGCATGTGCTCCCTACGCCTGCGTGGGTTTTCTCCGGGTACTCCGGTTACCTCCCACATTCCGAAGACATGCATGCTAAGCTAATTTAGCACTTTAAATTGCCCCTAGGTATGACTGTGAATGGTTGTTTGTTTACTTGTGCCCTGCGATTGGCTGGTCACCAATTCAGGGAGTCATCCCCGCCTCATGCCGAAGGCAGCTGGGATAGGCTCCAGCACCCCCCCAAAGTGAGGATAAATGAATGAATGTTCAGTAACATGAATATGTTAATTAATATGTGCTGTCTCTTATTCAATCAAAGTCAAACTCAGGCAGAAATCATGACAATAGCGATTGACGCGGAACAAAACATCCATTCAGCGCTTGGCCGCATCATGTGTTATTTTCCCCGTGTGTCATTTATGACTTTGCGGCCCTCAAATCGCTGGGTGACGAAGCAATAACCGAGTGGCTCCTGGCATTTTGCAGCATTTGGCAACACTCTGAATCCACATCCTCCGAGCTCCAGACACCCGAGCGTTGGCTTAACAAGCTTCCGGAGATCTGCGCCGGAAAACTAAGCGCCCTCTGCTCTCAATCGCTGTCTATGCTCAGCGAGGACGCCCGGCGGACAAGCGCATAAGCCAGCACAGTGTTCTCAGTCAGTTTGAATCCAACTCGCCGTGTTTAATTTGGCTCGGCAATGCAAAAAAAGTTCAACATTTCTGTTTGCCACCAGAGCTTGACCGTGGACAAATCTGCGTTTCTGTCTGACCAGTTGAGTTTGTGAAAACCAAATTGAAAGAGAAGTCCAGCCTGGTGTGTAGCTTAACATTCCAGAATAACAATTCAAAACGGCATGACCACGGGACCAGACAGAGTGTTTGGTCTGAGCCTTTTCGTGGTCAGCGCCCTGTTTTTCCAAGACCAAATGGATGGGAGTGTCAGACCCACCAGAGGGACCACCTGCGTATCGTGGACAGGCCCAATGAAGACACATGCCGCCGTCACTTAGAAGCTTTCAGGGGCTTCGACCTGACCTCCAAAGTTGCTCCACCACTTAAAAAAAAAAAAAACTGGATCGGTTCTTCCCCACCCCCTTAATGATGCTTTTCCTGTTCCCGTGGCCACCGCCAGCGAGACTCGAATCTCCCGAGAGGACACGGCCGTCTAATTTCCCCGCCGTTCTTACCTCGGACGAGGCCGGATCTCCAGAGACGAAAGGGATCTTAGCGGCTGTCTGTCCTAGTTTCTTCTACGATTCCTCCGTTCCATACTCGCTACTCGCTACACGTAATCCTGGAGACTCAGGCCAGTCGCCCGGCACCGTCCTCGCACCGTGTCACCAGGACCGGAGGTGTTGGAGAGGCGTGTGTGGAGGAGCGTGAGCAGATGGGCATGCCTTTCCCTCGTCTCTCCTCTCCTACTTCCCCATATCCAACCCCCGTTAACCTCGGCCCGGCCCCCTTGGCCCCAGAGCAGCCACTCACGGAGGGGCAATGCGGGATGACGCCTGGGCTCAACCCTCCTCTTGTGCTTCAAACTCGGGTCCCTAAATGTCAGTCGATAGAAGGAAGTGCGAAAAAGGTCCTGACACAGCACCTCCTTTCCCCCCCCCCCACACGACCCGCAGTGGGTTCCCTTTAATGCTATATCATTTTAAAGATGAGGGTGTCGCCCACGTGGGGCCCGTAGTTGGGTGGGGTCGGCTCCAGCACCCTTGTGAGGATAAGCGGTTCAGAAAATGAATGAAAAGAAATAGGGAGTTGCTATTTGATTTAGCAGTTGAGTAATCCGGGACAAGTTATCTCGCTAGTTTAAAGGTGTACTTATGTGGGTTTTTTTCCCCATTAGTCAGTGCGAATGGCGGAGCTCGATCGCTAATACGAGAGGAGTACATACTACTTCTCGTTGGCAAGTGGTGGTGCGCTATCCTATTGTGAGGACATTTGTGTGCATCATTTTGGGAATGTTTTGAAGGGAAGACAAAAGCAAACAACCCTCGATACGTTGCATCTGAAAGTCAGGGTGGAGGCGGGGCCAATAGATCCAAGGGAGAAGAAAGGTACCAAAATATCAAACAAAATTACAATTAAGTTTAGTGTAAGGTTAGATTAAACTTATTTTTGAGTGTGTCTGCATCGTCATCCAAGTTCATTTAAATGTGTTTGTTATGTTACGAGCGTGTTGCCGTGCAAAAAGTCTCTCTCCCCTCCGCAAAATCCATCTAATTTTAGTATTATTAAACACATTTTAGTAGTATTAAACCACTAGTTATTTGTTACGTTGTTAATAGATGGCGAATTAGAACAAATAAAAATGTTTTTCCAATCCAATAACCTGTTTTTGATGTTTTTTCAGAGGTTTGGAACAAATTAATTTGTTTTTAGTTCATTTCTATGGGAAAGATTTGAGTTACAGGTAAATCAACATACAAGCTCAGTCCCGGAACGAATCAAGCTCGTATCTCGAGGTACCACTGTATAAAAAAAATTACAGTGTACCAATCTCTTGGTGTATTTTACTGCATCCAGAGGCACTAGGGATGCAGACTTAGCAGATTTAGTAAAGCCTGTGACTGTACATACCTGGCCATCCAGTGAAACTCCCCAGGGAGTTTTCAGCTGACCTCTGCCTCTCCTTCAACTCTGTAGGAATGTCACAACATGAGGCTTTTCCTGTTGCCTCAGAAAACAAAAGTGACCACTTCCAGTCCATCTTTGGACACTCGCACCTTTTTTGGCATCGCGCTTTGTCAATTGCGTCGACCAAAAACATACCCGTCAACCTCTGCCGATAACTGCTCTTATAAATGATTACAAACCCCCCAAAAACCTTACAAACACTGTACGAGTCGTACGGTGTTTGTAAGGTTTTTTGGGGGTTTGTAAAGGGAATCATAATCATTTATAAGGGCAGTTATTGGAAGAGGTTGACAGGTATGCAAAAAGTGTTTTCTTTGGGAAACCAATAGATTTGAAGGCTTGAACTGCGTCAGGATTATAAAAGAAAACAATCTTGGGATTTTGACTAAGTTAGCGGGGTTTGTATTTAACGAGTAAAGGAGCTTTGTTTAAGTTTTAGAAGCTGTTTATTTTTGCGGGGAGGACGCCGGGTCTCGACTTGGCGTCAGCCGCAAAACAAGCGGTGAAAAAAGTTGACGGCTTTGCGTTCAATTGTTAGAATTTAAATGGAGATTGTAAAGTCCCATTCTTCCCGGGTTTTATGTCACTTTTATTTCTTTGCGCAGTGGAGCCCCTCCATTTGAAATTGACATGCCGACGGCAACAAAATGGAGGTAAAGTCTTCCCTCGTTGATCGCAAATTCACTTCTTTGCGATTTTTCAATTATCACGGCCATGTTTGGTCTACATTAACCACAATGTTCGAGGGATTACTAATGTATATTGCCCATAGCTAATGGAATAACATGCTAATAGTCAGATCTGATTGGTAAAAATGGCGGCGCACGTCCTCGCGATACAAAGCCATTGTAGCAGCCAAGGCCAGGCAAGACAAGCTAGCCTTTCACGCCAAACCTCCAAGCTTTTGTCCTTTTCTCAAAGACTCAGCACCCTGCTCCATTAGCACGTCTTTAAGGGGCAGGGCAGCACGGCATCCGTCCTCCAATCACATGCTAAACTCGGAGGAAACAACCACCATGCTAGCCGCTAGTACCTTGACATGCGAGTGTCCCAACATACGAGAAATTCTGAGCAAATTTTTGCCCTGATTTACGAGACTGTTTTTTCCAGAGGGTGGGAAAGGATTCATTTGTATTTAGTTCTTTTTATATCGGAAAAAATGTATTTGAGATACGAGTGAATTGGGTCTAGGAACGCATTAAGCTCGTATCTCAAGGTATTTTTAATACGGAGTCTGACAAGGTACCTTTTTAAGTCATTAAAGTTCTGTTAGGACAAAGAAAACATAGGATTGGACAGATTATGACTAGGTTATCGATTTTGACTACTTGGACATCAATATTAAAGGTGAGAACGAGTCAAGATTTATGATATTTGTCTTCTTTAAATCTGCAAGTACGAATGAATCGATGAATTGAAAAATGAGAACTGCAGCAATTAGTGAATGTCTCATTAAAAATGTAATAATATTTTTAATTTAAATCACTTTTTTCAGCATACATTGTGAGGCTCATTATTTTTTGCGTCTTGATCTTCTGGTAGGACCACAAGATGTAAACTATGTACGGTGTACCTAGACTGTAAACGTATACTGGAATTGCAGCTCCACAGTAATGTATCAATCGTTGTGGAGGACAAAGAAGATCCATACAATAGCCGTGAGTATTGTTATATTATTATATACTATATTGTATGTTTGCTTTCCTGCAATGTTTGTGTTTAGCTATAGTTTTTTTGTTGTTGCTTCAATGGTAACCATCAAACTTCATGCTAGCCATTAGCTGCTGTTTCAATGGTGTATTTTGACCCCAAATCTGCTTGTTGTGCATAAATAACTAGAAATTAAAATGGAAGATGAGGCAAAACTGCGTTCCAGGTTATATTTCCTCCCAAGCGCAACATTTCCAACCAAGTTTTACGGTCCGGAATTGCACCCCCAGATCAAATCCTCTTGACGGCCACTTAGTCCGAGCCCCGGTTTCCACATCTAGCGTCCACGGAGCACTCCGATTGTCACGCTAAGCTACGTCGCCATTGTCAGAGGTGCGGACACAGTTCAAGGTTCACCTCAGACCGTTGAATCATATAAAGTCAGGCATCCCTGACCCGTGACCTCTTGAGAGCACCAGATGACCAATAAATACACGGCCTGCGGGCTTTACGGCCTTTTTCCCCGGTCATAGCCACAAAATGACCTGAACGCCACCTCACACCTGGTCTGCACCTTCTCACTAGCGTTAAAAAAACTCCAAAAGCTAGCGGCCAGCTAGCCAACGACCAGCATGCCCCGACAATGACAGGACCAAAGGAAACGATGACCATCGCCCGGCGATAAAACCGCATTCTTATCCGGTCCAAACACATCCCGGACGGCAAAATCCCAGAGACGGAACCGCGACAAGAGTTCAAGCCTAACATTCAGAGGAACCCAATGAAAGTCCCCGACCCGTGTCGTAAATCCGGGCCGGCGGAGGGGCAAAGGGAAGGTCAGTCTTTAACGGGCTTTCATTGAAGAAGCACGCCGAAGAATGCCTTCTGGCTTGTGTGCCAGGCCGCCACCTTCTAGAAAAAGTAGCCATTCTCCGGGTTTAAATGAGGCCGCCACGGGTATTAGCAGGACACAGGCCCCGACAAAAGCCACGGTTATAAAGGCCCGTAAAGGACCATCGCGCTACTGTAACAACAATTCTTTTTACGCCTCGGAAGAGGGAGGAAAAGGTCAACTGCCGTGAGTGGCCGGCCGGCCGGCGTCTTGATATTGACTTAGCTGCTTTGCGGCCGGCAAACTCGGGTCAGACTGGAGGCTCGTTAGCCCCGTAACCCCGGCGTAACCCCGTCTTTTACTGTTTCACTGCGACGCGTCGCACGCGGCTGATTCCTCCATTCCCGCTAACTTTTTTTGAGTGAGGTGGATTCGTTAGAACTCTGGATAAATAACGTTATTGTTTTTCTCGGGAAAGTGTCTCCCAGGGGGAAGACTTAACTTACATAGTGTGGAGAAAAGATTTTAGTTTTGCGCTGCCGCAATAATGAATGGAGAGTCAAAACATGGCCATTTTTTTAGGCCCAGTGGATAGTCAGGATTGGACTGTAAATACGTTTTTTGGGAGAATTGATTGGCGAGAAAATGTAAGATCCTAATTATTACTTGATGCTGTTGAATCAACTGATTTGCTCTCCAACAAACGAAATTAAGAAAGATAACTCCATTCAGCTGTCAGGCTCTTTAACAAAACAAATGGCTGAGTGTTAAGACCTACCGTATACATGCATGTACATCTATGTGTATTTATGTATATATGTTCTTATATATATGTGTGTATGTATGCATATATATATATATATATATATATATATATATATATATATGTATATGTATATATATATATGTGTATATGTATATGTATATATATATATGTGTATATGTATATGTATATATATATATATGTATATGTATATATATATATATGTGTATATATATATAGGTGTGTATGTATGCATGTTTTTAGGTCAAAAATCATCTTGCAAAATCTAAAAATATATAAAAATATTTTCTGTTTTCTACTTTGATATGGAACATAAAGAAAAATTTGGTTTCCTTTTGAAATTGATTAAGAGATTTTCCCTTACTAAGAAAAAAAGCTCAAATAAACATTGTTTTAGATCTATAAAAAAACGGAATATTCAGGGCTTTAAATCCAGTTCTTTTAATCCATTTATAAATTAAAAAAATCTAAATATTATATCTAAAATGGTCCGGCCCACGTGAAATCAAGTTGACGTTAAACCGGCCCGCGAACCAATCCGAGTCTGACACCCCTGCTATAACTCAACAAAAGCCCGTGGCCGTCTGCCGGCTCTGAAACCGCGCACCCGCGTTGACAAAAACGCGGGATGAGCCAAGGGGGGAACCCTGTCATGTGTGGTCTCCCCGGAAAAGTGTGGAGATGTTCACGATCAGCAGCAAGTAGTTTGTACGTAGTTGAAGAAAAGTCAAGTCGTCGCACATCTGGCACACGGCGACCAATCACACCCCGGGCGGAGTCAAGACATCATCGGGACGCATGTTTTTTTTTTTTTAGTGCGGGGAATCCAACGAGGGTCCGTAACAGTTAAGGGTTTCTCAGTCGGGATCCCACTAATGATTAACATTCCTGGAGAAAGCGCTTGCTCGTTTTTTTTTTTTTTGGTTTTTAAGTGTTCTAATTAAGCACATGCTTCAGTGCCGCTGCACACAGGGAAGGAAACGGACTTTGGTTCAAACCCGACTTGCTTGCCCTCATCGTCAATTACGTTGACAGAAACATCGTGTGGAGACGGAAGTAAGGACGGGGAAAACAAAGCTCGATTCGGGTGGTGTTCTGTCCAATTTTTACTGATGGGAAAAGGCTGTAAGGGAGCCGTGGTTAAAACGGAAGGCAAGTGCCAAAATGTACGTATTTGCGGTGCCATCTCAACGTAGCAGGAGTCTGGAGCCCATCCAAGTGGATTTGGGGGGCTAAAGGCAGGCTAGATAGACACCAGGCTGACCATGTTTACAACATTTTCCATCACAAAGCTGCAAAAATGAGTTAAAAATAATTTCCAACAAATCAACAAGAGCTGGCTCTAGAGGCGACTGTGCAATTCTCTTCCATTTAGCCAATTACCTTAGCTGTTGTGCCTGGAAGCACCTACCAATTTGCAGTTTGTTTTGCATGTCGTGTTTTTATGCACATATAAGCCGTACCCCTCGATTCTGTCGTCTTTTTTTTTTTTTCGTCAAAAACGGCTTATATGCCAGTAAATATGGTGTGTATATATTAACATGATGTTTTTTGGCATGTCATGTTTTTATGTGCATATAAGCCATACCCTCAATTCAGTCATCATTTTTTTGTCCGACAAAAGCGGCTTATATGCAAGTAAATACGGTATATATATATGCTAATTAACATGATGGGTTTTGGTATTTTATGTTTTTATGCGCATATAAGCCGTACCATTGATTCACTCATCATTTTTTTTTTGTCTGACAAAAGCGGCTTACATGCGAGTAAATACGGTACATATATATGCTCATTAACATGTTTTTTGGCATGTCATGTTTTTATGCGCATATAAGCCATACCCTCGATTCAGTCTTTTTTGTCCGACAAAAAAAGGCTTATATGCGAGTAAATACGCTATATATATGTTCATTAACATGAATATGAATATGTTCATTAATATGTTCTGTCCCTGATTTAATAAATCAAACTCAAACTCAATTAGGAACTCTTACGCTTCTGTTTATGTCAAATGAATTGTAAGAATAAAACAATTCACGACCCCGAAGAAATATGACCCGAGCCTTTGGATCTTTACCGAGATCTGGTTTCAAGTTCTCACGAGACCTTCTGTAATCTTCCAGCCGTGAGGTCATTAATGTCTTTCTGTGTGTGTGTGTGTGTGTGTGTGTGTGTGTTTGTTAGATGCGGAAATGGAAAAACGGACACAACTGACTGTCTTATCATTCTTCTAGTAGAAAAGATAGCAAGCCCACTGGGCACTCCATCAAAGTCTGTTATTTTGGGGGAGCCCACCATTGGAGGTCAATCGTCGTTCACTTTTGGGGTCACGTCATGGCGACTTTCCAATAGTCGAGCTCCATTTATTGCCGGGAACGAGTTTGAAAAATGGTGGACTGTGACTGTAAATCAAACAAATGCACATGGAAGTGGTGAGCCGTTGTTTGTTTTTCCTGGGGAAGGCCGGCCCATCGCGGGAAGACGTCGCGTGCGGAGCAAACACAAAGAGTGCCGCTTTGAAAGCAAACGGCTGACTTGGTCACACTGACCGCATGTCCGGGCAAACGCAGTCAGATGCCCTGCCCACATTCTACAAAAAGTGCTCCAAAGATTTAAAAAAAAAAAACGGAATTGGAATTAGGCGGTCCGGCAGAGCAATTTAAGGGTCTAATTAGTTAGCCTAAAATGCATGTTTTTGGAATGTGGGAGGAAACTAGAGTCCCCAAAGAAAACCTACAAAATGAATTAAAAAAAATTAAAAATCACCTAATAGTATTATTGTTAATGCTCTTTTAAAAACGTTTTTACTTTTTTGGCTAACCAGAAAATATTAATATTTTGAGTGATTTGCGTGTCCGCCTCGCAGTTCTGAGTCGCGGGTTCGATTCCCCCCCCCAAAAATCACCTAATAGTATTATTGTTAATGCAGTTTTTTAATTACTTTTTTGGCTAACCGGAAAAATATGAATAATTTAAGTGGTTAGCTTGTCCGCCTCAGAGTTCTGGGGCCGCGGGTTCGATCCCCCAAATAAAAAAATCACATAATAGTATTATTGTTAATGATGTTTTTTTTTTTTTACTTCTTTACTTTTTTGGCTAACCGGAAAAATATTAATCATTTCAGTAGTTAGCGTGTCCGCCTCACAGTTCTGGAGTCGTGGGTTCGATCCCAAGTCTGGGCCTTTCTGCGTGGAGTTTGAATGCTCTCCCTGGGTTTGTGTGGGTTTTTTCTGGGTACTCCAGTTTCTTCCCACATTCCAAAAACATGCATGCTAGGCTAGGCTAGCTGGTTGAAGATTAAATTGCCCAAACTTCATGCAATGTTATGAGACAATTGTGTAAATCATTCTCAATGTATATTTTTTTGTCAATCAATGACATTTTACTGTTTTTAATACTTGATGTGATGTGGAAAAGAAGTATACTGAAAATTATGATTAATATTTCATTTGTATATCTTAAGAAAACATTGCTTTGTGTTGCTCTGTGCTATTTTGAGCGCACGTTTATTTTGGCAAAGCGCTCTTTTGTTGCACAAGATAAGAAGTATTACTAAATTATTGTGGGCTTAAAAAAGAGACGTCACTTTGTTGTCGGTCCACGATTAAGCCCCGCCGACCTTTTCCCCTCCCTTATCGCCCCCGGCCCGGTGACTCCACCCCTGCCACGACGCCACCGCCAGCCGCTTAGGGGATCGAGGGGAAAGAAAAGCCCACCGGAAGGGCTCGGGACCACACTGTTTGGCTCCCAGTCTTTTGCATATTTTCAGGACGGGGGTCCGGAAGGCTTTGACCCAATCCCCTGTTGTGCCAAGATTTTTTTTTTTTGGGGTGGTGGGGGATACAGTATTTGTTTAACTCCTCACGTTTGTTGAGAAAAGACTTTCAAAGAAATAATTCAAATTTTTACCTTTCAGCCCCAAAATACAGGTTAAAACAACTTTAAAAAAAAAAATTCTAAGTAAACCGGCGACCTTAAATACAACAAATATATGTATTATTTGTGAAAAGGCGTCTTTAGTAAATGTTTATTTTGCGGGATGGCGGCCAGTCCAGTTTTTAAGCCACAGATCTAAAACAATGTTTATTTGAGCTTTTTTTCTTAGTAAGGGTAAATCTCTTTTAATCATTATGTTCCACATTAAAGTGGAAAACAGAAAATATTCTTATATATTTTGAGATTTTACAAAATGATTTTTGAACTAAAAACACAAAGAAAAAAATGCATTGAAATTTTTCAATTATTGATTTAAAAGGGGGCAAATCAGGAAATGTAATATACATCTATACTCTTCATTTGAATTTGATCCTAAAACAGAAAGTCGGCACACATGATTTACTTTCCCGGGCCACACAAAATGATGCGGCGGACCACATTTGGCCCCCGGGCCGCCACTTTGACACCTGTGCCTTATATACTAACAGTTCATCGTATCGGCCATTATGATGGACAGTAGTTTCAGTTGTGTTAAAGTAGACAAACTCGACGGCGATAAACGTTCCTAACATTATTGCGCGTTAGCCAATTGGCTGCTAGGGCTAAAGCACTAAAAACTTTTACTCGGCAACGACTCAAGTTTGGCACGTGGCGGAAAAAAGCCGGCGTCTGACCGCGGCCGGCCCGCAACGGAGCCGCCAGGCCGGAGTCCTCCAAGCCACTGACCGCGGATTAGACTGCCTTTAAGTTTCAGTTCTTCCAAAAGAACCCCGCTGGTTTGAATTCCACCTGCTCCGAACCCAAAAATGTAAACACTACGTGGCTTATACCTTTAATGTGAATGTTTATGTTCTCTGAAATGTTGATAGGGTGTTAATGAGGATTATTTTCCCCAAAATAGTAGTAAAAAATTCTGTCAGTCTATTAATGTTCTTTTTTTAGGAAGCCGTTCATAACTCAAAACTCAAAAAAACACCCTCAAAACGCTCACGTTCGTATGTAAAAGTTGGATAGAGGACACCCATTCATTCATTTTCTGAATCGCTTATCCTCACAAGGGTCGTAGGGGGTGCTGGAGCCTATCCTAGCTGACTTCAGGCACCTGGCAAGGAACATCCTGAACCATCGGCCATGCCAATCGCAGGGCAAAATGACACAAACAACCAATCATAGCTAGGGTTTGGCAATTTAGAGTTTTCAAGTAGCTAGCTTAGCCTAGCATGCATGTTTTTGGGAAGTGGGTGGAAACCAGAGTACTTGGAGAAAACCCACACAAGTTTGGAAGAACATGCAAACTCCATACCACGAGGGCCCACCTGGGATCGAGCCCAGAACTGTGAGGCCGACAAGCTAACCACTCAAATGATTAATATTTTTGCGGTTAGCCAAAAAGTAAAAAAAAAATCGCATTAACAATAATATTATTGGGTGATTTTTTTTTTTAATTAGCATTAACAATAATGCTATTAGGTGATTTTTTTTTTTCTGGGATCGAACCCGCGACCCCAGAACTGTGAGCCCAACATGCTAACCACTCAAATGATTCATATTTTTCCAGTTAGCCAAAAAAGTAATTAAAAAATAGCATTAGCAATAATACTATTAGCTGATTTTTTTTAAAATTTTATTTTGTAGGTTTTCTCTGGGTACTCCGGTTTCCTTCCACATTCCAAAAAAACATGCATTTTAGGCCGATTGGACACTAAATTGCCCCTAGGTGTGAGTATAAAAGTGAAAGGTTGTTTGTCTCCTCGTGCCCTGCGATTGGCTGGCCACCTGCCTCATGCCCAAAGTCCACTGAGATAGGCTCCAGCACCCCCCGTGACCCTAGTGAGGATAAACAGTTCAGAAAATGAATGAATTGGAATCTCCAGCCCTCCTGACACCACTTTGAGAAGCATCATTTTCTACTTTAGCACTCAGCTTCTGCTCTCTTGCACCCCTCGAACACTTGCTCACAGGCCGGAGGTATAAATGGCTGCCCCAATGTTTGTCTTGAAAGCAATTTATGGGTACACGGGACCGCTCTGCCAGTCCACGGACCCTGGCTCGGCGTCCAATCTCAAGCCAAACACACGCCGGCGTGTTTACATCTGCCGTTGTTTGCGCGAATTTGCCGTCCAAGCGTGGAAGCCGCCTTCCTTACAAGGCGCTGCGACTAAAAGCAGACCTACCAGCTTCGCCCCAGATCCTCAACGCTAACACGTCCTTAGCCACACGTGCTAAACATTTATCCGACAAGCCTTCTAAACATCACCGCACCAAATGTTCTCTCCCCCGATAACCGCGTACAGCGTTACGTCAACTTTGTTGGAGACGCGGGCTTTTTTTTGTCTTAATTCGCGGGCAATAATTTGAAATACGAGCGCCAGATGCTGGCAGGGAACTTCAGAACGCGTCGCGGTTTGGCAGACGAGGGAATAATTCTTCCCAAAAGAGGCTGAGTGCTCAACTCAAGTTGTTTATTGACTTTTCCCGGTTGAAGTTTATCGGAAAATAAAACAAAAGGAGAATGACGTGTTGTCCAGACATGCAAACATCTCTGACAAAAGTCCACAAAACTCCACGGCTAGGCTAATAGGCTAATAATAATTAGCCTTCAGTTACAATCTTACATATATTCATATGCAGTCGTACCTCTACTTACGAATGCCTCTCGGTATTAAATTTTCAGGTCACAAAATCCCTCTGAATGTAAATGCATTTCCTGTATCCGTTAGTCACTAGCGAGCATCGCTACGCTAATTGAAGCAAAAGGAAGCATTAAAAGTGACGACTCCTTGGCATGGCCTTTTTGTACTAAAAAGCAATTTGAAGAGACTTTTTTAAAATCTGTATTTAATGCCGAGTTTCTTTGAATACATTATTTTAAGTTTTTTAGATGTGTCCGTAAGCTAACGTTAGCTTCTTCCTTACTGTACTGTACTACTGCACGAATAGAACAAGTTTTTGCATGCTTGTTATTCATTTAATTACATTAACAAATAATGTTCTTATTTTTTTTTTTCATTTTTTGACTGTTTCTTACATCTTTCTTACAAAATTTAAAGGGTTGAGTTGGTAGTTTTTTGAGGACCAGGGAACGGATTACAGACTTTACATATAAAGTACTGCTCTGCTTACGAAATATTGAAGTAGAGGTATGACTGTATATGTTCATTAATATATGTTCTCTCTTATTAGATAAATGAAACTCAATAAGTCTAACATTAATTGCAGCATTCTATTTCTTCATATTTTCCTTACTAGGCAAAATAACGCTTATTTTTGGAAAATAGGTCGCGGATTTGCAATGCAAACTAGCTTAACTATTACATTCATTTTTCCTATAAAGACTACATATGGCTACAATAGTTAGCATTATTGAGTTTGGTTCATTTATATATTAATGAACAAAAATATATTCATGTTGATGAACATTAATATGTGGATATGTAGCCGATGGCTAATTTCCATCTTTACTTTAACATTCTTTAATTTTTTTATCGTACAATAACATTAAAATCTGAGGAATTTGAAGTGACGTGTTTGTCTTCAGCCTGTCAAGAATATGGTTTATTTTTAAAGTAGTGTGGCAGTTTAGAAATGTTTTTTGCGAACTATAGGTCACTTTGTTTCTATTAATGGACCCTTTAATTCCCTCGGTGCTACTTTGGCTCTATAAATATCTTTTTAAAAGTATCCACAGCCACATTCATTCTAATTTGGGAAAATAGTTTGATGCTAAGTGTACTGCAAATTGGGTGCTAAATACAAGCTCTAGTCTCGTGTGTTTTTTATTAGGGTTGCTGATAGTTCAAGACAACCTCCCACGTGTGACCACTAGGGGACACCATCCCCTCGTTCCTACGTTTTCTTCCTCCTTTGTACGTTTGTTCACATTTTTGTCGGGAACTGGCACGAAGAGAAAAAAAAAAAAATGGAAATGTCTCCAAAAAGCGAAACAATGCGTTCCATAATCACGCTCCGCTTATTAAAGAAAACTTCCACTCCTACCTCGGATAACCCCCAAAACAAACACCTCGTCCCGGGCCCCCGAGAGTCCTGGGGCCCGATGACATCATCAACCCGTGACCATGGCAACCGAGCTTGCTGGACTTTTTGCTATGTGTGCTGCTTTAATGAGGTTTACCGCACTCTTCATTACAAAAAAAGTTTTTTTTTTTTTTGTCAACATTCTTTGTGGGTGACGCGAGAGCAGAATTTTGTTGGATTAGAAACCCGGCAGTTTTTTCGGGGCACCTGCACGGTCCGATGACAGCCAATGAAAACAGGAGATTGCTCACTTTTGATTGACACTGTTGACAATGTGTTTATTATTATGATGAAAATGGCAATTTATTAGTAAGATTTTTTTTTTATATGGCGGTGGGAATTGGACCATTTTTGGACAGGCGAGTCACATGATTTCATAGAACCAATCAGGTCAGGTTATTCATAAAATAAGTCATAATATTTGTATTTAAATACAGTTCTAATGAATGCAGTGTCATATTTAGTCAAGAATCCTATTGGCCACTTGAATATTTATAGAATATGTTGCAATACTCGAACTAAATTGCTTTATTTATTCCTTTATTTCTGTTAACAGAAGAATAAGCGGGGGAAGGTAGGTTGGACAGGGATGTGGTAGGGCAGTTTTAGTATTTCAAATCAATATTTATGTTTATTAATTTCAATTTTCACGCATTATATTTTTTTATTGTTTAACTGTTGGTGGATATCAATTAAATTTTAAATTAGCGAATAAAGACAAATACTTTATATATACACTTAAAATACATGACTTTCTTAATGATGATTCATTAGAAAAAAAACTGAGAATTTGATTCAATTATTTTGATGATTAACTCTTTCAGTTCCATTTTCAACAGTAGACAAAGAATTAAAATGCACTTATCACTATTTGACGTCCAATCCATTTGAACTGGGAAACTGCTAACCCTCCCAGTCCCACTGAATTGGACTTCTAACCCATCAATGGCACCCAAAATGTAAAAAAATCAACCCTTGAGCACATATTTTACATTCCCAAAAAGTCCACCGGCCCATTTTATAAAATCCCAAACTGAACGACACAACTAACTCCCTAACTAACTAACTAACTAACTCACCCACTCAACTAGCCTCTTTTTTAACGCTCACCCACCCAGATCAGCGCTCAAAACCCGTCGGAGCAGTTGTCACCCAAGTGACAGGCGACAGCTGAGTCCATACATCTGGAGCTCCGTCCGTGGGGGCATTCGTGAGCGGGGGTCCGCCAGTTCCAATCCACCCAATTCGCCCCCCTTCCCCTCCCAACTCATTTTCCTTCCCCGAAGCGCACACAAAGTAAAACGCGTCTCCTCCTAACTAACCCGCACTTTTCAAAAAATTGCGCCATTGTCTCTTTCACACAAAAACAGCATTTTTTTCCAAAGTCAACTCACCCGAGTAGCGATCAGCGGCGACAAACACGAGTATCCCAGGTCGATATTCCCGCAAAGCGATCCACGCCGCGTCTCATGAGAGTGCGATGACAAAGTGTCCCATCCAAAAAACAAAACAAAAAAGTGGTTGGTTTAGAGAGGAGAAGCCCCATCCGGACCCTCCAAGACCGATGGCGCTGTCACAACATCTCCCGCACTCGAGCGACACACGCTGCCTTACACACACACTGAGCCAATGCGTTGACATTCGGACCGAGAGAGAGTGTGTGTATGGGCCACTCCCCGCCGATTGGCTTAAAAACTGCTTGAAGACCCCCCCCCCCCTTTTTGGTCCTACCCACCCGACTCCCACACCTATCCCAGAGAGAAGGAGCCAAACATTTGCTGGCAGTTGACTATATTTGAGCAATGGGGGGTTTAAAGGAAAACATGGGTGCCATTTATACACAGCACAAAGTTGATGGGGTGTTTGGGACGGTTTAACATTATTAAATTATTATTTTTCTTATTGGGGAAGAGTCAGTTCATGCTGGAGTTGTGGTGTTGTTGGATGTAGAGTTCAAATTGAGGCATTTTTGCGTCAAAAATGAAGAGTTTTGCATTGATGTTGTTTACATAGCACACGGGTGCGTTAATGAAGTCTACTTATCTACTTATTTTATTTCATTAAAAGTCCACTAATGCTGCAGTTGTGGTGTTGTTGGATGTAGAGTTCAAATTGGGACATTTTTTGTGTCATTTTATGAGGAAAAATGATTTTGCATTGATGTTGTTTACATAACACACGGGTGCGTTAATGATGGCGACTTAATTACTTGTATTATTTCATTAAAAGTCCAATAATGCTGCAGTTGTGGTGTTGTTGGATGTAGAGTGCAAATTGAGACATTTTTGTGTCATTTTATGAGTAAAAATGATTTTGCATTGATGTTGTTTGCATAACACATGGGTGCGTTAATGATTCTACTTAACTACTTGTGTTATTTCATTAAAAGTCAATTCATGCTGGAGTTGTGGTCTTGTTGAATGTAGAGTTGAAATCAAGACTTTTTTTTTTAATTTTAGGAGTAAAAATGGAGACTGTTGCATTCATCTTGTTGGCTCCTGGCATGTCTTGCCCATGTCATACCTGACCCGATGTGACCCGGTGTGACCCGGCCGGGCCAGGCGCTGTGACCCTGTGACAGCGACCCTCCCAAAAACAGCGACAAAATCTTGGATTGCAACCTCCGAAAGAAGGAAATAAATGTGAGTACGCTACCATCAATTACTTTCACCCCTCTCACTCTTATTGGTCAGTAATCAGCAGTCTGTATCACCTTCGACCATTGCAAGCGTGTCTTACGATCGGGTGGGCCGTCCTAGTTAATGAGCTTTCGACCTGGCCAATCAAACGCTGCTTCGATCTCCTTCATATTGCGTGGGTTCAATATTTTCTCACTAAAGGATCACCAGTGGAATGTTCTCAAGTATTGGAAGGAGTGTTTGGAAAAATGAAATCAAATTTGTATAGGATAACAGTTGACTTTTATTGGATTGGATTGGATTGGATAACTTTATTCATCCCGTATTCGGGAAATTTCGTTGTCACAGTAGCAAGAGGGTGAGAATACAGACACAGAAAAAGACATTTTAGACATAAATAGATAGGTAATAAGTAAGTTAATAAATACATGAATAAATATATAAATAAATAAGCGTGTTGCTTAGCACATATATACATACATACACATAAATATATGTGTATATATGGGTACAATTGTAGGGAGAGGCCCAATTTCCCAATGTTGATGCATTTGTGTGCTGATTTTGGAAAATTGTCAAACTGCCCAGCATAATTTTCCGTATTTTCTCACATATACATTTTATTTTTTGTTAAAAACAATGATAACAGAATCGAGGGTACGGCTTATATGCGCATAAAAACGACATGACATGCACAAAACTGCAAAGTGACAAAGACCAAACGCCCTAATGCAAGACAATGCAGCCGATACGGTCATTTATTTCAAAATGGAGAAAGGATAAGCAGATACAACGCTAAACAAAATTTATTTTGACGTCTATGAATAATATTCAAGAAGAAAAATAAACCGTATCTTGCATAAAACAGGAAAAAACTCACTTGTGCACACTTCCTGGTTGTACTGCTCACGTGACTTCCTTTTTGAATTTGTCTACAGTATCTCAGAAATAGCACGTGCGATGATTTCAAAGTAACACATTTGTACTCCCTATTAAAACCACAAACATGGAGGTGAAATCTGTGAATCGGGGGGCGGCTTATACGAGAGAAATTGTCAAATTCAACGATTTCAAGGCAATTTCAAGCCTATACGCGGAGGCGATCAATATCCGAGAAAATACTCGCCTCATAAACTCATGGCTACAATCGACTGTTTTATGGCCGACTCGATTTAACGAGATTCGGGGTCGAAATGTTCCTCTTCCAAAAAGTAACCCGTTGTTCTTTTCCACGTGAGAGATTCAATTCGCCAGCGTCAATAATTGCAGGGGCCGTTGTTTGACTTTTTGACCGACCACCGAGCCTCCACCATCTGGAGATTTGTGTGTTTAACACCTGAAGCCACTCTCTAATTGGAAGCCCAGTGGCCGAGGTGGACGCCATATTTGCCCGAGTGTTCTTAATCAAATAGGCCACTTCGCCCGTTAGTGTTTGGATTGGCTTCGTTCGAGCTGCCCGACGCGGCGACCGTACGAGGTAACAAGGCGGGATTAGTTTAACGATGCGGATTGTCGCTTCCCCTAGTGAGAGGAATATATGCCCCCCCCCGGGGAGATTTTATTCGCCTTCTTATTGGGCTAATCTCCATTTTTGTAACTTGAGCAGGTGTTCGCAAGGGGCCTTTTTTACAATATTATGACCTTACGTTGCCATTCAATGGCTACCAATTTGTTTTAAACATGATTGTGGTATGGGTGGTTCAGGGAATGAGTGGTTAGCGCCTTGGCCTCGCCGTTCTAGGGTCCCGGGTTCGAACCCACTGCGTGGACTTTGCAGGTTCTCCCGGGGCTCGTGTGTTTTTACCCTGAGTACTCCATTTTCCTCCCACATCCCCCAAAAAAATGCATGCTATGCTAACTGTAGGCTAAATTGCCCCTAGCTATGATTGGCTGTCTGTCTACCCGTGTCCTGCGATTGGCTGGCCACCTATTCAGGTTGAACATCAGCGTTTTGCATTATTTTAGTCAGTGTTTTTTTCATTGGTTCATTGGATGAATCCTACCAGTTGCTGGTGCCAATTAAGCACCCCCTCCGTCCCCCCTCAAAGAGATCATGTTTCTTTGAGTTTACTCGGGAAGTCTCCAGTGCAAACAAAGGGAGGAAAACAAACAAACAAAGGGAGCAGGACGCGGGGTTAATGGCTGATGTCTGAGGCGGGGCTTAGCGCTGAAGCAGCTGGACCTCTTGACCAGTCACCCGGCTGCCATCCATACCCAAACAGTGCTCACTAATTACAGCCAGATTCACCAACATTGATTGGTTTTTGCTATTCTTGACACAAATTGACAGAAAGGAATCATGTTTCGAACAACCGCATCCAAGTCATTGAAAAAGAAAGGAAAATTCCTAAAAAAATACTTTTGTCATTTTTGGAAGTCTACATTTGGTTCACGAACAAGTATGATAAAATGAATCTTTTTTTATCAAACATCGGCCTTGCCGTTCTAGGGTCCTGGGTTCAAATCCAGGTTGGTCCACCTGTGTGGAGTATGCATGTTCTCCCCGGCCAGACCTTTCGTGGGTTTTCTCCGGGTACTCCAGTTTCCTCCCACATTCCAAACAATGCTAGGCTAATTGTAAGCTAAATTCCCCTTAGCTGAGTGTCAGCGTGGTTGTCTATTATCTCCTCGTGCCCTGCCATTGGCTGGCCACCAATTCTGGGTGTCCCCGCCCCGTGCCCGAAAGTCAGCTGGGATAGGCTCCAGCACCCCCGGTTTAGAAAATGAATGAATATCAAACAATACTATTGTCAGCTATTCCAACCGTAGGCCAATTTTTTCCCCGCGAGTTCACGGGGCCTTAAATTATCATTCAATCTGGAACAAATCACGCCCTGATGCTAATGCTAATCCTTTAAAACTCCCCGTGGCGAGAAGTCCGCTGAAAAAGCAGCCGGCCAAATACTAGCCGCGCTCTTAGCTCGGCTGGCATGTCAGGCATGGTGTGAATACCAGCCCGTTATATCTGATGCGGCACATGTGGTTAGCTCCCGTAGCCACCGCCCGCGTCGCGGCGTAGCGCTCCCCAAATAACTAAAAACGAGCTTTGAAACAAGTAGAGGCTTTTGTCCGCGTCCGGCCGTGCTAATCGCGGCATTGTTCCCAACTGTTCATTGCCACGGTTATCGTATCCGAGTGGCTTTGGCGCGTGCTAGCATGCGTAATCGTTAGCTGTTAATGGGCCGCGGGCAGGAATTGGATTTCAATTGGTAAAGGGAATGCCTAGGTGGGAGGAATGGCCACCGGGAGCAATAAAGAGCACATATTTTTCCATAAAAGCAAACTCTTGGCTCACAAAGACTATTTGTTCAGACCGTTCACGCCGTTTATTATTAATGCAGCTGAAGCGCGTACGCGCCGTCCATTTTCCGGTTTGGTCGCCACTCTTGTGCACTTTCACCAAAAGGGTCCTCGTTCTGGTAGGACAGAATCCAAATAAATGTCATTTCCGGCTCCAGCTGTCATAACACTTGAGATGTTTTCTCCAAATGACTTTTTGGAAAGAGTTTTACCCTTAGAAGATATTTAAATACAAGTTTCACCCTCAGATTTTGGGGTTTTTAGTGATCTTCAGGGTTGCTTGGGAATGTGGTGGGAGGACCCACTTAAAGAGGCCATACCTGGCAACCTCGGCCAATTGCTCCGCTTATTAATGATTGCAATTCCATACCTGTCAACCTCTGCCGATAACTGCCCTTATAAATGATTATGATTCCCCTTACAAACCCCCAAAAAACCTTACAAACACCGTACGACTCGTAGAAAGTCATCACTCATGATTTACTTTCCCGGGCCGCCCAAAATGATGCGGCGGGCCAGATTTGGCCCCCGGGCTGCCACTTTGACACTTGCGTAAACAAATTAAAATGATGCAAAAACGCATAATTTGGCAGGTCAAAAACTCAAAACTAGCTAACGATAGCACATCTGACACGGATATTAACCCCCCAAAATTTGTCCGAAAACAGGTTTTAATACTAAATTGACACGTTTAGCGGACCGGCAAAAATATTGCAACAACCCAAGCTCAAAAGACAAAGGGGGCATTTTGTTTTGCTTTGAGGCGTCTATTTTTGGCTCACGTCATGCATTTTAAAATGTTCTTCTAACACAAACATTAGATTTTTTTCATTTGCTTCCAAATTTTAAACAAGAAAGATGGATTACTCTCAATTATGAACTTTTCTGACTCACTATGAATCACAAAAAGTTGCCAGCCTGCCAAAAAGTGACTTTAAAACGACTCCGTCCCTCCGTCTTTCGCGGGTTTGGACACCCTTGGCATATTTATAACGTGTCCACCGCAGCGCCGTTAAAAGTTCCCGCTTCTGTACAACCAGACTTTAAAGTTGACGCCAATTTGTGGACTTTGACGTCCAGTCATTTCATTAGGAAATGTCCAAATGCCAGCGGGAAAGTGGAAGGGCTCCACGGCGGCACACAATGCTCTCACAGTTCGGAGTTCGCCGTGACTGGCGGAGGCTTATTGGCTTCCTGGCGGGGGATTCGGGGGTGCCGGGGGAAAGACAAACATTAGGAATGTCACCGAGGACGCCGGAGTCCGGTGGATAACCTCTCCCCATTCAGCAGTTTTTATCTCTCCACACGGATAGGAACGTCAATCCTACTCGTGTTCAAAAGTCGCGCAAAAAAAGTTCATTTTAACTTGTTGTGATCTATGTTTCGACTGGTTGCTTTTTAACAGGCAATGGTATTTTACCAATGACCAAAATACCATTGTCTGTTATAAAGGAACTTGTCAAAACATAATGCATACCTGTCAATCTCAGCCAATTGCTCCCCATATTAATGATTACAATTGCCCTTATTAAGTGATAACAAACTGTACATATTTACTCACATAGGGCGCACCTAAAAGGCTAAAATCTTCTCCAAAGTGGACAGGGTGCCCAATCAGTCGGTGCACTAAATAAAAGATTCTGTAGATGTCGCTGTATGATGCTGACAGAATGACTGTCTGGGTACATTGCTTGCTGACATGCTATATATATCTATATATTTTATATTTGGAGCTTTTCTTTAGCCTAATAATTACTAGGGCGTTAATAAGTATGACTAAATAGTCATTCGTAGTTTGTATTTAGGGAATTTGAGCAACAATTTAAATGGCAATTATCACTTACCTTCCGGGCGACCAAAAGACCGGCGACCAATCGACCGTGTACCACAATATTAGCCGTCGACGATGACATTTTCGTCCGCTACCAGTGACCGAGACGATCCGGATTAGAGCCGAAATGGGTAAAACCAGATCGCTTTTACAAAAAAAATGTACTTAAAAAAATCCCGTGAAAAGTTGCTACACGGCGTACACAATTTGAAATGATCAAAAACCACCCAAAATACGGCAAAAACGTATTGGATTGAATTGGATAACTTTATTAATCCCTTATTCGGGAAATTTCATTGTGACAGTAGCAAAAAAAGGCATAGTTATAAGTTAGACAAGTATAAGTAGTAGTAGTATAAGTTGACGGGTATGATAATGTCACTTTCAAGCGGTGAGTGGGGAAAACATCTTAAAACCCAAATGCTATCCGGCCGGACATGTTGCCAAGTGGCCATTTCTAGAAATTCCCAGGCAGCGGTACAAATAATCCCTTTTCTGGATCATCCTCCTTTTGACGTGGCTGTAAGGAAGCCTTTTCAAAAGGGTGGACCCGACGGATTCCGTCTCCGGCGACTTCAATCCGTGGCCGTTTTGAAAAGGCGCTGAGCTGGAACACTGCCGGAATCAAATGCTATCAAAAGCTAAATTATTAAAAATGAGGTCAGCCGCACTCTTTTTATAGATGTGTAAAAGCTGAAAATAGCCGCCGTAAACACATTTCACATCCTTTTGTTGCCAGCTTTTAGAACTCGCGAGTTCTTTTAGTCGACCGCACTGACCGTGAAATTAGATAAAAGCTGTTTTTCCAAGTCGGGTTCTTCAGGACCATCGACTTGGGTCCGAGCCAGTACCCTTCTTTCCGCACCTCTGATGTAGATTGGTGATTGTGTCTTTGGTGGGAAAAACCTCTCAAACATCTCATTCCCCAAATTCCATGGTCGGTTTGATTGGTTTGGCCTCACAGTTCTGGGGTCGAGGGTTTGATCCCAGGTCGAGCTTCACTGAGTGGAGTTTGCATGTTCTTTCTGGGCTTGTGTGAGTTTTCTCAGGGTACGGTTTCTTCCTACAGGCCAAAAATATGCATGCTAAGATTGCTGGTTGACGAATGTAAATTGCCTAACCCTAGCTATGATTGGTTCTCTTGTGTCTCCTCGTGCCCTGCGATTGGTTGGCCACCCATTCAGGGTATCCCCCGCCTAGTGCCAGCTGGGATAGGCTCCAGCACCCCCAATAAGGGGTTGAGAAAATGAATGAAGGAGTTGTAAACTGTTTCTGAAGCATCTTTAAAAAAGCCGACCTTCCCATTCATTGTGGATTGCACCAATTCCACAAATCCTCCTCATTGTACTAAAAATAATTGAAGACTGTTAGTCCACTTCCTCTTCCTGCTGACTTCAATACGGAACACTCTGTACTGAAAATTCCGCCAAGTCCACCCGTAGTATTAGCCATGTCAATTCTGGATTAGCCATCCATTGACTTCAGACTTTACGCCAACCAGATACATAACTAATTGTCGTATAGTTCATATCAACAATGCTTTTATCCAACGTCTCTTTTGCTATTATGTCTAGCAACAAGGCCAGTCATGGAACCACAAGTCAGATCAAGGCTTACCAAGTCCAATCTGAACCGAAGCATTTTTTTGTAAGCCCCTCCCTTAACTTCCAAGCCCAATGTCCTGTGGAAACGCTGCCACTGGCAGATCTTTATCAGCACGGCCATCCCTGGCTGTTTGCTTTTGTTTAATTTCACCGAGCAAGCACCCACCAAGCCGTCCGGGATGACGCGCCTGTTCATGCCGAACAACCGTCATTGTCACCCAGACGGCCCGTTTTCCACGCTACGAATACCGCTGCGGATGATGCAACAATGAATCAGTGACCAATCCGTTGACTTGGAGTCAAACGTGTTTTTTATACGCCTGCATCGTTAAAACGAGTCTTTGAAAGAGTGACATGTCAAATAAGGACGAGACTGTTAGAGACAAAAGTCACAAAGACCCAGTGCCACTAAATACTTTGTGACGATGACTGGAAAGTATGTCGGGTAAGGACATTAAATGCTCATTTGTGGGTGAATGGCCTCAATAAAGGGGCCTCTTTCACCCAGAAATTGAATTGAAATTCGGGGTTGGGATGACGTTTTAGTGGGTACTGCTGTTTATTTTTTTCATTCATTTATTTTGACAACCGCTTTTCCTCACAAAAGGGGTGCTAGAGCCTATTCCAGCTAACGACGGGAAGCAGGCGGGGGACACCCTGAATGGGTGGTCAGCCAAAAGCAGGACATGAGGAGACAAAGGACAACCCATCATAGTTACATGCCTGTCAACCTCTGCCGATAACTGCCCTTATAAATGATTATGATTCCCCTTACAACCCCCCAAAAAACCTTACAAACACCGTACGACGTACGGTGTTTGTAAGGTTTTTTGGGGGTTTGTAAGGGGAATCATAATCATTTATAAGGGCAGTTATCGGCAGAGGTTGACAGGTATGTAGTTAGGGTTTGGCAATCTAGATTGTTCAATTAGCTTAGCATGTTTTGGGGATGTAGGAGGAAACTGGAGCACCCGGAGAAAATCAATGCAAACTCTGGGAGAACATGCCAACTCCACGCAACGGCATCAAACCAGGAACTGTGAGGCTCACGTACTAATCTCTCATTGGCTGGTTCGTGTTGTTTAAGGTTTGGGAAATACTGGACAGTTTTTTGCTTTGGTAAAACCACAGAAAAGGCGAGTAGTGTACTTGTGTACAGTGGTACCTCGAGATATGAGCTTAATTCGTTCCGGGACTGAGCTCGTATGTCGATTTACTCGTAACTCAAATGAACGTTTCCAATAGAAATGAACTCAAAACTAATTAATTGGTTCCGCCCTCTGAAAAAACACCCAAAACAGGATATTGGATTGGAAAAACATTTTTACTTGTTCTAACTCGCCCTCTATTAACAAAGTAACAAATAACTAGTGGTTTAATAGCACTATATTCTTATGAGCAGTCTGCTCGTATATCAAAATTTTACTCGTATCTCAAATTGTTTGTGTGTCGGGGCACTCGTATGTCGAGGTACTTGTTTTTTTTGTGTATTGTATAGGCGTGAAAACATGTAGTAGGGTATGTAGTCATAATAGGCGTTTTTTGCTGTTATCACAATTTGTAAATGATGTACACAATTTAAAATGATCCAAAAACACAATTTGGCGGTTTTTCGATTATCGGCGATATTCGGGGGATTACTGTACTTGTATTTTTGCATAGGGGCGAAAACGTAATAAAAATAGGGGTGATCCTGAATCGGGGATTTTCTATTTTCACGGCCATGTTTGCTCGGCATTATCCGCAATATTTGAGGGATTACTGTATTCCTCCAAAAGAAAGAAAATAGGCCACTTTAAGAGCATCTTCTAACCTTTAAAAAGAGCAGAGGATGCTGTTCATATTGTTGTCGCTACTTGGCATTCTTGACAGCTTGTCGGTTGAGCACCACAAGAACGTGGTGTCCTACTTTGACAGCTCGAAAAATGTAATGATAAGATGTGTGATTTGAAGCAAAGAGCAAAGAGCGAGCAAGGCCTCGTACGTGAAAACCACGTCCTTGGATGCCTGTTTCCGTTACAAACACGCGTTGGCGTATCGGCGGGATTGCCTGTCAATCACCGCCTACTGCGGTTCAGATAATACAGCTTTTTTTTCTCTTTAAATGAAAAGTATTGGATTAGGCAACGTGCAATTACCTTGACGTTCTCCATTTTTGGGGGGGAAATGTGTGAATATATCAATAACACACACACACATCTTAACCTTGACCCTAAAATCCCTTAACCTCTGACCTGGTACTGAACAAAGTCCAAAAAATGCCATTTCACTCCAGAAGAAGTGGAAAGTACTCACAGAAATACAGGCCCACTCCAAGAAGGCAAAGGTCACCGTGTGGCTCATTAAACGTTAGCCTGATGTGTGACGCTTGCGCACAAACATGGCTATAACATGGCTATAAAATTTATATAAAGGTTTTTTGGGGGTTTGTAAGGGGAATCATAATCATTTATAAGGGCAGTTATCGGCAGAGGTTGACAGGTATGAGTTCCGCAACGGACGGCGAAGCCACTTAAGTCAAAGTCTTAGCGAGCTGACAGGGCAACAAAACGCCGTTATTCGTCCATCAGTTGAACCCAACACTATTTTATCAGCGCGGTGTGGAGTGATCGGCCCGACAGCCGCCGGCGACGACATCGGAGCCTGCCCCTCCCCCCCGACCGCATTTTTTTGGTGGCGCGCGAGGCGACCGGCGGAACGTCCGAGCCTGTCATTGAGGATAGAGGCTGTCACCGTCGGGATGGCGTGAGATTTGAAAAGACGCCCTCGCCGCTTACGTTTAAGTGCTCTCAGTTTGTGTTGTTGCAGTGGGATCAGGACACAACAATGCTTTTTAAGAGTTTTACGAGGGCGCTCTTTAAAAAAGAAAAGCAAAGGAGCTGATTGGACGAGCTTTGGTTATCGTCGGGGCTTTGGGGTCAAGGTCGGGTGAGGTCACGGTTCTTCCAAGACACATTGAGTTGAAGTTTGACGGCACATATTAGTGAACATATTCATATTCACGTTAATGAAAAATTGTAGCCGAGAGCTCATTTCCATTTTTAGTCCCTTGTGAAAGTTGAAGGTAAATGAGGACACACAAGTAGCACAATTTTTGCTACCGCAACCAAGATGGCGCCGTTCAAGTGGCAGCCGGTGGCGGTAGCTCCATCCACTCTTGCTCGTTTTGTGTTTTTGCGGCTTTTCTGTCTTAATGATTTGATTTGGTGATTCTTAATGATCCCATTGACTTTGATTTGCTTTGTACTTTGTGCTTTTGCTTTGTTGTTCTGTCTAGCTACTGCCACAATGAAATTTCCCGAATACGGGATGATTAAAGTTATCCAATCCAATCCAGGAATGAAGAGAAGAAGTTGCTTTGGCTAATTTAGCACTCTTTTTGAAGGGAACTACACAGTCACCTCTAGAGCCAGCCATTGTTGATGTCTTGGAATTTTTTGGTACATAATATTGCAGTGGAGGAGGAGCTAAGTGTTGGAATATTTTGTCAACTGCACATTTAACAGTATTGTCCCAGTTCAGGCGTTTGTGTGCTTTTTTAATACCTGACAGTGTTGGTGTGTTTTTTTGGCTTTCTGTCCAATACCGTCAAAGCTTGCTTATAAATGCTTTCAATTGGTTTTAGCGTTGTTTTGCAGGCCGATGACCAACTTTTTTAGGCGGTAAGTCACGAACGGAGTTAGTAGGGGGAAAAGTCGGTATGATTTTTTTAAAAAGAAATCCAAATAGGAGCGTTTGTATTTTTAGTTCTTGTTCTATTTGAGTTCTTTCGATCTTTGTGAAGCCTTGCTGCTCCAAAGACTTACCGGGGCTTTGTTCTGCCTCTCTTTTAGTTTAGAGCGCAAAATCATGGCTGGCTGGGAGAGACATCTGCTGCCAACAAATAGAGCGTGGGTGCCAGTTTTTTTTTTGTTTTTTTTGCATGAATTTGCGGTAGCGACAAACCCAAACACATTCAGCCGTGCCTTTGGCTGATTGTGCTTTATGGCCTCAAATTATTTTTGTTTTGGCTCCTTAAGGTTTGTCGTCCATTCCCGGCAGCGAATCACGAATGAGCTCTCTGACCGCAAAGGAACGTCCTAATCTAGCACAGAGGGCATTTTTTTGTTTTGGTCTTATTGGAGGTTAGAGACTCATTTGTGAAATTCACACATAAAAATGCATTATGGCCAATTAGTCTTGATTTTTGAGGCCACTTTTTGTAGAATTAAGACCCAGAAAATAACAATTTTGCGGCCCTGGTTGATGTCAAAATGAAGTATTCGCTTTTTCCCGCACGTATTTTGGGATGGATATTTTTTTTCAATTATATTATATTTATTATGATTATATTTTTTAAGTTTAAATATAACAAATCAAGGAAAATACTTCTTTGAATGGTAATAAATAAAAATGACTTTGTTCGTTTTTTCCCGCACATATTTTGGGATGGATATTTTTTTTTTAAATTATATTATTTATTATTCGAATTATTCGATTGAAATTTCCCCCGTAAGACGAGCATTTTGTATGACGAGCGGTCGTATGACGAGGTACCACTGTATTTAGTGAATTTGAGCAACGATTTAAATGGTGATTATCACTTACCTTCTGGGCGACCAAAAGACCGGCGACCAATCGACCGTGAACCGTGTCAGCAAGCAATGTACCCAGACAGTCAAGGTTGTCAACATCATACAGCGACATCTACAGAATCTGGAATTTAGTGCACACTGATTGGCCACTCCGTCCATTTTGGGGACTTTTAAGTGCGCCCTATGTGAGTAAATATGTGCCGTGTTGCATTAGTACGTTTTTTTAATCGCTTAATAAGGGGAGCAATTGGCCAAGGGTATGCAAACTGGGCAAGGAAAACACCTCCTCGTCTTCGACAATAACGGCGACGAGCAGATGTCACGCTGGAAAGAGACGTGCGATGACGAGTGGGATAAAGCGCCATCGTGAGAGACGTGAGTCACTTCCCCGTTTTGTCACATTCGACCGAGTGGGAAAGGAGCGACATTTCGATCTCCTTCGCGGGAGGGGCGGCAGAGGATTGACGCCGAACCAAGAACGCAGCTGCAATAACCCCGAGACGCTCCAAAACCTCAAAGAGTCTGGATTGTTTTCGCGGTGGCTCAAAAGCAACACTGTTATGGAGTCGTAAATTAGAATTGTACAAATGTTCTTGAATGAGGTGAAGGCTCGGCTGTTTTGTTTTCTGGAGGCGGCGTGGAAGGAAAGGAATGGAGGGAGGAGGACTTTGGCGGCGAGCTGGACGGCTGATGGGTTATCCTTCGGTCCTCCAGCTGTGTCCACACCGTCCCTCCGACTTTTGTGTGAAGCGAATGGACGGAAGAACGAGTGGACGCCATCGCGGAGTGGGCGTAACGCCGGCGAAGGCCTTCGTTAGCCTTACACGGACATCAGGGTTGCTCGCTAATGCGTGTGGTGCGCTTTGTTATTTCAAGATGTGTTGCTAACCGTAACGAGTATTGAACATTTTCCAGATTTTTTGTGATGAGATTTTCAAGATGTGATTCGTGGCTTTCATGATTTTTTTTTTTAAATTGTGTGATTGTTTGCTTTTATTTTGGTGGACAAGTGGTTAGCATGTCGGTCTCACAGTTCTGGGGTCGAGGGTTCGGTCTCAGGTGGGGCCTCACTGTGTGGAGTTGCCTGCCATGTTCTCCCCGGGGTTGTGTGGGTTTTCCCTGGGTACTCCGATTTTTTTCGCACATCCCAAAAACATGCAGGGGTTCGATCCCAGGTCGGTCGTCACTGTGCGGAGTTGGCATGTTCTCCCCGGGTTTGCGTGGGTTTTCCCTGGGTACTCCGACTTCCTCCTACATCCCCCAAAAACATGCAGGGGTTCGATCCCAGGTCGGTCGTCACTATGTGGAGTTGGCATGTATTACCCGGGCTTGCGTGGGTTTTCTTCGGGTACTCTGATTACCTCCCACATCCCCCCAAAAAACATGCACGGGATTGATCCCAGGTCGGTCGTCACTATGTGGAGTTGGCATGTATTAACCGGGCTTGCGTGGGTTTTCTCCGGGTACTCTGATTACCTCCCACATCCCCCAAAAACATGCACAGGATTGATCCCAGCTCGGTCGTCACTGTGCGGAGTTGGCATGTTCTCCCCGGGTTTGCGTGGGTTTTCTCTGGGTACTCCAATTTCCTCCCACATCCCAAAAAACATTCATTGGTTCGATCCCAGGTTGGCGCGTCGGCGTCACAGTTCTAGGATCAAGGGTTCGATCCCAGGTCGGCCTACACTGTGTGGGGTTGGAATGTTCTCCCCGGCCTTTCATGGGTTTTCTTCAGGTACTCCAGTGTCCTCCCACATCCCAAAAAACATGCATGGGTTCGATCGCAGGTTAGCGCATTGGCCTCACAGTTCTGGGATGGAGGTTTCGATCCCAGGTCGGCCTACACTGTGTGGCGTTGGCATGTTCTCCCCAGCCTTTCGTGGGTTTTCTTCAGGTACTCCGGTTTCTACCCCATCCCAAAAAACATGCATTTTAGTCTAGTTGAACACTCTTAAAAAAACCCTAGCTAACGTTTGCCTGTCCTTTGTCTCCTCATGCCCTGCGATTGGCTGGCCACCGATTCAGGGGTGTCCATAGTTGGCCGGGATAGGCTCCAGCACCCCCTGCGAGAATAACGCGGTTAAGAAAATGAATGAATGAATGTTTCTGACTCATGTGGTCGTGAAAGTCCATCATGTTAAATGGCAGTGAAATACGTCATGTATATAATAAACGAGTGAAGTACCACGCGTCAATCTGAAAACATATGCAACATATTTCCAACCCGATGTCTGAATTGACATCCCGAATGTTTTTCATAGCCAAGTGGCGTACATTTGTGACACGCGATGGTCTCACATTTCCACCTGGAACGGCTCCCTTCGCTAATCCCGCCATGTTTGCGCGCAAGTCATAGCAAAACGGTGGCTTTGCCCGTCACACTATTTGACAGCAAACTTTCAACATCTTTGTCAAATATGTAAACAACGTCTCTCTCCGACCACGCCGTCTCAATCCGATCTGTCCTCGGGAGGAACGTGGGGCTACCTTTCGTAACTCCTTCAAAAAAAACGTAGGGGACGCAGGACCGACTTGCCCAGAAACGTAAAAAAAATAATAATAAAAAATCTGCGTCGGAAAAGTGCAGCCATATGGTTTCACTTTTAGGAATACACTTTTTTTGTAGGAGCTCGTGTTTCCCGTCTTGTGGGTGTGGTCTTCTATTTGGGTCACAAGGAACAAGTCAGAAGACCGGAATCCCCGAAGGATCCGCCTGGGAAGTTTTTTTTTTGTGTGAAATGAGGTGCTCCTTGATGGAAACGGAGCTGTGTTATTTCTAAACCAAGACAAATATGTCGCCGCTTTACGGGTTCTCCGGGCAGGGCAGCTGGGACACGTTTGCGTCGGAATCGGACGGGGTAACCGAAATGTTCATTCTTCGGGTTATCGGGCGAAACGTGCTGGCGTGGAGGCCAGAGGTGAAGCATGCAGAGTTTTTTTTTTTTAGGGAGAGGAGATTTAGGTTTTTATGGGCCATGGTGGCTTTTTTTGGGCCTTGAGCCGGGCGCGGGAAGATGCGAGCCGCTTGATCTTAGCAGGCTGGTGCCGTCAAAGACACGTCAAAAAGACTTAAGGTGCTTCTTTGATGTCGGGATGTTTCAGAAGTTGCGCCGTTTTTCAGTTTGTCGTCTGCATCGGCTGTCACTGGGCCTGGTGACGTTTCTTTTTGAATGCGCTAGACACATGGCAAGCAGGCTGCTTACCATATTGGTAAAAAATAGTACGTTTTTTTATTTCTCTTATAAAAAAAGACCATATAGTATAGTAAGGTTTTTTTTTTTTTTAACAAAAAAGACTATATATAGTAAGGTTTTTTCCTTATGAAAAGACCATGTATAGTAAGGCTTTTAAATGAAAAAAAAAGACCATGAATAGTACGGCTTTTAGTAAGGCTTTTTTAATGAAAATAAAGACCACGAATAGTACGGCTATTTTTCTTATAAAAAAGACCATATATAGTAAGGCCTTTTTTATCTAATAAAATAGACCACGAATAGTACGGCTATTTTTCTTATAAAAAAAGACCATGTATAGTAAGGCCTTTTTAATCTAATAAAATAGACCATGAATAGTACGGCTTTTTTTCTTTAAAAAAGAGACCACATATATGAAAAAACGACTAAGTATAGTAAGGCTTTTTCGTAAAAAAACGACATAGTATAGTAAGGCATTTTTCGTAAAAAATGACATAGTGTAGTAAGGCTTTTTTTCTTAAAAAAGACATAGTATAGTAAGGCTTTTTTTCTTAAAAAAATGACATAGTATAGTAAGGCTTTTTTTCTTAAAAAAACGACATAGTATAGTAAGGCTTTTTTCTTGAAAAAACGACATAGTATAGTAAGGCTTTTTTCTTGAAAAAACGACATAGTATAGTAAGGCTTTTTTTCTTAAAAAACGACATAGTATAGTAAGGCTTTTTTTCTTAAAAAAATGACATAGTATAGTAAGGCTTTTTTCTTAAAAAAACGACATAGTATAGTAAGGCTTTTTTCTTGAAAAAACGACATAGTATAGGAAGGCTTTTTTCTTAAAAAAACCACATAGTATAGTAAGGCTTTTTTTCTTAAAAAAATGACATAGTATAGTAAGGCTTTTTTCTTAAAAAAACGACATAGTATAGTAAGGCTTTTTTCTTGAAAAAACGACATAGTATAGGAAGGCTTTTTTCTTAAAAAAACCACATAGTATAGTAAGGCTTTTTTCATTAAAAAACGACATAGTATAGTAAGGCTTTTTCGTAAAAAACGACATAGTATAGTAAGGCTTTTTTTCTTTAAAAAATGACATAGTATAGTAAGGCTTTTTTCTTAAAAAACAACATAGTATAGTAAGGCTTTTTTCGTGAAAAACGACATAGTATAGTAAGGCTTTTTTCTTAAAAAAACGACATAGTATAGTAAGGCTTTTTTCTTAAAAAAACTACATAGTATAGTAAGGCTTTTTTCGTGAAAAACGACATAGTATAGTAAGGCTTTTTTCTTGAAAAAAACGACATAGTATAGTAAGGCTTTTTTCTTAAAAAACGACATAGTATAGTAAGGCTTTTTTTCTTAAAAAAATGACATAGAATAGTAAGGCTTTTTTCTTAAAAAAACGACATAGTATAGTAAGGCTTTTTTCTTAAAAAAACGACATAGTATAGTAAGGCTTTTTTCTTGAAAAAACGACATAGTATAGTAAGGCTTTTTTCATAAAAAAACGACATAGTATAGTAAGGCTTTTTCGTAAAAAACGACATAGTATAGTAAGGCTTTTTTCTTAAAAAAGCGACATAGTATAGTAAGGCTTTTTTCATAAAAAAACGACATAGTATAGTAAGGCTTTTTCGTAAAAAACGACATAGTATAGTAAGGCTTTTTTTCTTTAAAAAATGACATAGTATAGTAAGGCTTTTTTCTTGAAAAACGACATAGTATAGTAAGGCTTTTTTCTTGAAAAAACGACATAGTATAGTAAGGCTTTTTTCTTGAAAAACCAACATAGTATAGTAAGGCTTTTTTTCTTAAAAAACGACATAGTATAGTAAGGCTTTTTTCTTAAAAAAAATGACATAGTATAGTAAGGCTTTTTTCTTAAAGAAACGACATAGTATAGTAAGGCTTTTTTCTTGAAAAAACGACATAGTATAGTAAGGCTTTTTTCTTGAAAAAACGACATAGTATAGTAAGGCTTTTTTCTTGAAAAAACGACATGGTATAGTAAGGCTTTTTTTCTTAAAAAACGACATAGTATAGTAAGGCTTTTTTTCTTAAAAAAATGACATAGTATAGTAAGGCTTTTTTCATAAAGAAACGACATAGTATAGTAAGGCTTTTTTCTTGAAAAAACGACATAGTATAGTAAGGCTTTTTTCTTGAAAAAACGACATAGTATAGTAAGGCTTTTTTTCTTAAAAAACAACATAGTATAGTAAGGCTTTTTTTCTTAAAAAAATGACATAGTATAGTAAGGCTTTTTTCTTAAAAAAATGACATAGTATAGTAAGGCTTTTTTCTTAAAAAAACGACATAGTATAGTAAGGCTTTTTTCTTGAAAAAACGACATAGTATAGTAAGGCTTTTTTCTTGAAAAAAACGACATAGTATAGTAAGGCTTTTTTCTTAAAAAAACGACATAGTATAGTAAGGCTTTTTTTCTTAAAAAACGACATAGTATAGTAAGGCTTTTTTTCTTAAAAAAATGACATAGTATAGTAAGGCTTTTTTCTTGAAAAAACGACATAGTATAGTAAGGCTTTTTTCTTGAAAAAACGACATAGTAAAGTAAGGCTTTTTTCATAAAAAAACGACATAGTATAGTAAGGCTTTTTCGTAAAAAACGACATAGTATAGTAAGGCTTTTTTCTTAAAAAAGCGACATAGTATAGTAAGGCTTTTTTCATAAAAAAACGACATAGTATAGTAAGGCTTTTTCGTAAAAAACGACATAGTATAGTAAGGCTTTTTTTCTTTAAAAAATGACATAGTATAGTAAGGCTTTTTTCTTGAAAAACGACATAGTATAGTAAGGCTTTTTTCTTGAAAAAACGACATAGTATAGTAAGGCTTTTTTCTTGAAAAATCAACATAGTATAGTAAGGCTTTTTTTCTTAAAAAACGACATAGTATAGTAAGGCTTTTTTTCTTAAAAAAATGACATAGTATAGTAAGGCTTTTTTCATAAAGAAACGACATAGTATAGTAAGGCTTTTTTCTTGAAAAAACGACATAGTATAGTAAGGCTTTTTTCTTGAAAAAACGACATAGTATAGTAAGGCTTTTTTTCTTAAAAAACAACATAGTATAGTAAGGCTTTTTTTCTTAAAAAAACGACATAGTATAGTAAGGCTTTTTTCTTGAAAAAACGACATAGTATAGAAAGGCTTTTTTCATAAAAAACGACAGTATAGTAAGGCTTTTTCGTAAAAAACGACATAGTATAGTAAGGCTTTTTTCTTTAAAAAGCGACATAGTATAGTAAGGCTTTTTTCATAAAAAAACGACATAGTATAGTAAGGCTTTTTCGTAAAAAAAAAACACATAGTATAGTAAGGCTTTTTTTCTTTAAAAAATGACAAAGTATAGTAAGGCTTTTTTCTTGAAAAACGACATAGTATAGTAAGGCTTTTTTCTTGAAAAACCGACATAGTATAGTAAGGCTTTTTTTCTTAAAAAACGACATAGTATAGTAAGGCTTTTTTTCTTAAAAAAATGACATAGTATAGTAAGGCTTTTTTTCTTAAAAAAACGACATAGTATAGTAAGGCTTTTTTCTTGAAAAAACGACATAGTATAGTAAGGCTTTTTTCTTGAAAAAACGACATAGTATAGTAAGGCTTTTTTTCTTAAAAAATGACATAGTATAGGAAGGCTTTTTTCTTAAAAAAACCACATAGTATAGTAAGGCTTTTTTCATTAAAAAAACGACATAGTATAGTAAGGCTTTTTCGTAAAAAACGACAGTATAGTAAGGCTTTTTTTCTTAAAAAACAACATAGTATAGTAAGGCTTTTTTCGTGAAAAACGACATAGTATAGTAAGGCTTTTTTCTTAAAAAAACGACATAGTATAGTAAGGCTTTTTTCTTAAAAAAACTACATAGTATAGTAAGGCTTTTTTCGTGAAAAACGACATAGTATAGTAAGGCTTTTTTCTTGAAAAAAACGACATAGTATAGTAAGGCTTTTTTCTTAAAAAAACGACATAGTATAGCTTTAAAAAAAACGACATAGTATAGTAAGGCTTTTTTCTTAAAAAAACAACATAGTATAGTAAGGCTTTTTTCGTGAAAAACGACATAGTATAGTAAGGCTTTTTTCTTGAAAAAACGACATAGTATAGTAAGGCTTTTTTCTTAAAAAACAACATAGTGTAGTAAGTCTTTCTTCATGAAAAACGACAGTATAGTAAGGCTTTTTTCTTAAAAAAACGACATAGTATAGTAAGGCTTTTTTCTTAAAAAAACAACATAGTATAGTAAGGCTTTTTTCGTGAAAAACGACATAGTATAGTAAGGCTTTTTTCTTGAAAAAACGACATAGTATAGTAAGGCTTTTTTCTTAAAAAACAACATAGTGTAGTAAGTCTTTCTTCATGAAAAACGACAGTATAGTAAGGCTTTTTTCTTAAAAAAACGACATAGTATAGTAAGGCTTTTTTCTTAAAAAAACAACATAGTATAGTAAGGCTTTTTTCGTGAAAAACGACATAGTATAGTAAGGCTTTTTTCTTGAAAAAACGACATAGTATAGTAAGGCTTTTTTCTTAAAAAACAACATAGTGTAGTAAGTCTTTCTTCATGAAAAACGACAGTATAGTAAGGCTTTTTTCTTAAAAAAACGACATAGTATAGTAAGGCTTTTTTCTTGAAAAAACGACATAGTATAGTAAGGCTTTTTTTCTTAAAAAAATGACATAGTATAGTAAGGCTTTTTTCTTGAAAAACCGACATAGTATAGTAAGGCTTTTTTTCTTAAAAAACGACATAGTATAGTAAGGCTTTTTTTCTTAAAAAAATGACATAGAATAGTAAGGCTTTTTTCTTAAAAAAACGACATAGTATAGTAAGGCTTTTTTCTTGAAAAAACGACATAGTATAGTAAGGCTTTTTTCATAAAAAAACGACATAGTATAGTAAGGCTTTTTCGTAAAAAACGACATAGTATAGTAAGGCTTTTTTCTTAAAAAAGCGACATAGTATAGTAAGGCTTTTTTCATAAAAAAACGACATAGTATAGTAAGGCTTTTTCGTAAAAAACGACATAGTATAGTAAGGCTTTTTTTCTTTAAAAAATGACATAGTATAGTAAGGCTTTTTTCTTGAAAAACGACATAGTATAGTAAGGCTTTTTTCTTGAAAAAACGACATAGTATAGTAAGGCTTTTTTCTTGAAAAACCAACATAGTATAGTAAGGCTTTTTTTCTTAAAAAACGACATAGTATAGTAAGGCTTTTTTCTTAAAAAAAATGACATAGTATAGTAAGGCTTTTTTCTTAAAGAAACGACATAGTATAGTAAGGCTTTTTTCTTGAAAAAACGACATAGTATAGTAAGGCTTTTTTCTTGAAAAAACGACATAGTATAGTAAGGCTTTTTTCTTGAAAAAACGACATGGTATAGTAAGGCTTTTTTTCTTAAAAAACGACATAGTATAGTAAGGCTTTTTTTCTTAAAAAACGACATAGTATAGTAAGGCTTTTTTCTTAAAAAAATGACATAGTATAGTAAGGCTTTTTTCTTAAAGAAACGACATAGTATAGTAAGGCTTTTTTCTTGAAAAAACGACATAGTATAGTAAGGCTTTTTTCTTGAAAAAACGACATAGTATAGTAAGGCTTTTTTTCTTAAAAAACGACATAGTATAGTAAGGCTTTTTTTCTTAAAAAAATGACATAGTATAGTAAGGCTTTTTTCTTAAAAAAACGACATAGTATAGTAAGGCTTTTTTCTTGAAAAAACGACATAGTATGGTAAGGCTTTTTTCTTGAAAAAACGACATAGTATAGTAAGGCTTTTTTCTTAAAAAAACGACATAGTATAGTAAGGCTTTTTTTCTTAAAAAACGACATAGTATAGTAAGGCTTTTTTTCTTAAAAAAATGACATAGTATAGTAAGGCTTTTTTCTTGAAAAAACGACATAGTATAGTAAGGCTTTTTTCTTGAAAAAACGACATAGTATAGTAAGGCTTTTTTCATAAAAAAACGACATAGTATAGTAAGGCTTTTTCGTAAAAAACGACATAGTATAGTAAGGCTTTTTTCTTAAAAAAGCGACATAGTATAGTAAGGCTTTTTTCATAAAAAAACGACATAGTATAGTAAGGCTTTTTCGTAAAAAACGACATAGTATAGTAAGGCTTTTTTCTTGAAAAACGACATAGTATAGTAAGGCTTTTTTCTTGAAAAAACGACATAGTATAGTAAGGCTTTTTTCTTGAAAAACCAACATAGTATAGTAAGGCTTTTTTTCTTAAAAAACGACATAGTATAGTAAGGCTTTTTTTCTTAAAAAAATGACATAGTATAGTAAGGCTTTTTTCATAAAGAAACGACATAGTATAGTAAGGCTTTTTTCTTGAAAAAACGACATAGTATAGTAAGGCTTTTTTCTTGAAAAAACGACATAGTATAGTAAGGCTTTTTTTCTTAAAAAACAACATAGTATAGTAAGGCTTTTTTTCTTAAAAAAATGACATAGTATAGTAAGGCTTTTTTCTTAAAAAAATGACATAGTATAGTAAGGCTTTTTTCTTAAAAAAACGACATAGTATAGTAAGGCTTTTTTCTTGAAAAAACGACATAGTATAGTAAGGCTTTTTTCTTGAAAAAACGACATAGTATAGTAAGGCTTTTTTCTTAAAAAAACGACATAGTATAGTAAGGCTTTTTTTCTTAAAAAACGACATAGTATAGTAAGGCTTTTTTTCTTAAAAAAATGACATAGTATAGTAAGGCTTTTTTCTTGAAAAAACGACATAGTATAGTAAGGCTTTTTTCTTGAAAAAACGACATAGTATAGTAAGGCTTTTTTCATAAAAAAACGACATAGTATAGTAAGGCTTTTTCGTAAAAAACGACATAGTATAGTAAGGCTTTTTTCTTAAAAAAGCGACATAGTATAGTAAGGCTTTTTTCATAAAAAAACGACATAGTATAGTAAGGCTTTTTCGTAAAAAACGACATAGTATAGTAAGGCTTTTTTTCTTTAAAAAATGACATAGTATAGTAAGGCTTTTTTCTTGAAAAACGACATAGTATAGTAAGGCTTTTTTCTTGAAAAAACGACATAGTATAGTAAGGCTTTTTTCTTGAAAAATCAACATAGTATAGTAAGGCTTTTTTTCTTAAAAAACGACATAGTATAGTAAGGCTTTTTTTCTTAAAAAAATGACATAGTATAGTAAGGCTTTTTTCTTGAAAAAACGACATAGTATAGTAAGGCTTTTTTTCTTAAAAAACAACATAGTATAGTAAGGCTTTTTTTCTTAAAAAAACGACATAGTATAGTAAGGCTTTTTTCTTGAAAAAACGACATAGTATAGTAAGGCTTTTTTCTTGAAAAAACGACATAGTATAGTAAGGCTTTTTTCATAAAAAACGACAGTATAGTAAGGCTTTTTCGTAAAAAACGACATAGTATAGTAAGGCTTTTTTCTTTAAAAAGCGACATAGTATAGTAAGGCTTTTTTCATAAAAAAACGACATAGTATAGTAAGGCTTTTTCGTAAAAAAAAAACACATAGTATAGTAAGGCTTTTTTCATAAAAAAACGACATAGTATAGTAAGGCTTTTTCGTAAAAAAAAAACACATAGTATAGTAAGGCTTTTTTTCTTTAAAAAATGACAAAGTATAGTAAGGCTTTTTTCTTGAAAAACGACATAGTATAGTAAGGCTTTTTTCTTGAAAAAACGACATAGTATAGTAAGGCTTTTTTCTTGAAAAACCGACATAGTATAGTAAGGCTTTTTTTCTTAAAAAACGACATAGTATAGTAAGGCTTTTTTTCTTAAAAAAATGACATAGTATAGTAAGGCTTTTTTTCTTAAAAAAACGACATAGTATAGTAAGGCTTTTTTCTTGAAAAAACGACATAGTATAGTAAGGCTTTTTTCTTGAAAAAACGACATAGTATAGTAAGGCTTTTTTTCTTAAAAAATGACATAGTATAGTAAGGCTTTTTTCTTAAAAAAACGACATAGTATAGTAAGGCTTTTTTCTTGAAAAAACGACATAGTATAGGAAGGCTTTTTTCTTAAAAAAACCACATAGTATAGTAAGGCTTTTTTCATTAAAAAAACGACATAGTATAGTAAGGCTTTTTCGTAAAAAACGACAGTATAGTAAGGCTTTTTTTCTTAAAAAACAACATAGTATAGTAAGGCTTTTTTCGTGAAAAACGACATAGTATAGTAAGGCTTTTTTCTTAAAAAAACGACATAGTATAGTAAGGCTTTTTTCTTAAAAAAACTACATAGTATAGTAAGGCTTTTTTCGTGAAAAACGACATAGTATAGTAAGGCTTTTTTCTTGAAAAAAACGACATAGTATAGTAAGGCTTTTTTCTTAAAAAAACGACATAGTATAGCTTTAAAAAAAAACGACATAGTATAGTAAGGCTTTTTTCTTAAAAAAACAACATAGTATAGTAAGGCTTTTTTCGTGAAAAACGACATAGTATAGTAAGGCTTTTTTCTTGAAAAAACGACATAGTATAGTAAGGCTTTTTTCTTAAAAAACAACATAGTGTAGTAAGTCTTTCTTCATGAAAAACGACAGTATAGTAAGGCTTTTTTCTTAAAAAAACGACATAGTATAGTAAGGCTTTTTTCTTAAAAAAACAACATAGTATAGTAAGGCTTTTTTCGTGAAAAACGACATAGTATAGTAAGGCTTTTTTCTTGAAAAAACGACATAGTATAGTAAGGCTTTTTTCTTAAAAAACAACATAGTGTAGTAAGTCTTTCTTCATGAAAAACGACAGTATAGTAAGGCTTTTTTCTTAAAAAAACGACATAGTATAGTAAGGCTTTTTTCTTGAAAAAACGACATAGTATAGTAAGGCTTTTTTTCTTAAAAAAATGACATAGTATAGTAAGGCTTTTTTCTTGAAAAACCGACATAGTATAGTAAGGCTTTTTTTCTTAAAAAATGACATAGTATAGTAAGGCTTTTTTTCTTAAAAAAATGACATAGAATAGTAAGGCTTTTTTCTTAAAAAAACGACATAGTATAGTAAGGCTTTTTTCTTGAAAAAACGACATAGTATAGTAAGGCTTTTTTCTTGAAAAAACGACATAGTATAGTAAGGCTTTTTTCATAAAAAAACGACATAGTATAGTAAGGCTTTTTCGTAAAAAACGACATAGTATAGTAAGGCTTTTTTCTTAAAAAAGCGACATAGTATAGTAAGGCTTTTTTCATAAAAAAACGACATAGTATAGTAAGGCTTTTTCGTAAAAAACGACATAGTATAGTAAGGCTTTTTTTCTTTAAAAAATGACATAGTATAGTAAGGCTTTTTTCTTGAAAAACGACATAGTATAGTAAGGCTTTTTTCTTGAAAAAACGACATAGTATAGTAAGGCTTTTTTCTTGAAAAACCAACATAGTATAGTAAGGCTTTTTTTCTTAAAAAACGACATAGTATAGTAAGGCTTTTTTCTTAAAAAAAATGACATAGTATAGTAAGGCTTTTTTCTTAAAGAAACGACATAGTATAGTAAGGCTTTTTTCTTGAAAAAACGACATAGTATAGTAAGGCTTTTTTCTTGAAAAAACGACATAGTATAGTAAGGCTTTTTTTCTTAAAAAACGACATAGTATAGTAAGGCTTTTTTTCTTAAAAAAATGACATAGTATAGTAAGGCTTTTTTCTTAAAAAAATGACATAGTATAGTAAGGCTTTTTTCTTGAAAAAACGACATAGTATGGTAAGGCTTTTTTCTTGAAAAAACGACATAGTATAGTAAGGCTTTTTTCTTAAAAAAACGACATAGTATAGTAAGGCTTTTTTTCTTAAAAAACGACATAGTATAGTAAGGCTTTTTTTCTTAAAAAAATGACATAGTATAGTAAGGCTTTTTTCTTGAAAAAACGACATAGTATAGTAAGGCTTTTTTCTTGAAAAAACGACATAGTATAGTAAGGCTTTTTTCATAAAAAAACGACATAGTATAGTAAGGCTTTTTCGTAAAAAACGACATAGTATAGTAAGGCTTTTTTCTTAAAAAAGCGACATAGTATAGTAAGGCTTTTTTCATAAAAAAACGACATAGTATAGTAAGGCTTTTTCGTAAAAAACGACAGAGTATAGTAAGGCTTTTTTTCTTTAAAAAATGACATAGTATAGTAAGGCTTTTTTCTTGAAAAACGACATAGTATAGTAAGGCTTTTTTCTTGAAAAAACGACATAGTATAGTAAGGCTTTTTTCGTGAAAAACGACATAGTATAGTAAGGCTTTTTTCTTGAAAAAAACGACATAGTATAGTAAGGCTTTTTTCTTAAAAAAACGACATAGTATAGCTTTAAAAAAAAACGACATAGTATAGTAAGGCTTTTTTCTTAAAAAAACAACATAGTATAGTAAGGCTTTTTTCGTGAAAAACGACATAGTATAGTAAGGCTTTTTTCTTGAAAAAACGACATAGTATAGTAAGGCTTTTTTCTTAAAAAACAACATAGTGTAGTAAGTCTTTCTTCATGAAAAACGACAGTATAGTAAGGCTTTTTTCTTAAAAAAACGACATAGTATAGTAAGGCTTTTTTCTTAAAAAAACAACATAGTATAGTAAGGCTTTTTTCGTGAAAAACGACATAGTATAGTAAGGCTTTTTTCTTGAAAAAACGACATAGTATAGTAAGGCTTTTTTCTTAAAAAACAACATAGTGTAGTAAGT
Source organism: Stigmatopora argus (assembly GCF_051989625.1). NCBI lineage: Eukaryota > Metazoa > Chordata > Actinopteri > Syngnathiformes > Syngnathidae > Stigmatopora > Stigmatopora argus. Next base: position 22,605,210 of record NC_135389.1, on the reverse strand, counting down.
CTTTCTTCATGAAAAACGACAGTATAGTAAGGCTTTTTTCTTAAAAAAACGACATAGTATAGTAAGGCTTTTTTCTTGAAAAAACGACATAGTATAGTAAGGCTTTTTTTCTTAAAAAAATGACATAGTATAGTAAGGCTTTTTTCTTGAAAAACCGACATAGTATAGTAAGGCTTTTTTTCTTAAAAAATGACATAGTATAGTAAGGCTTTTTTTCTTAAAAAAATGACATAGAATAGTAAGGCTTTTTTCTTAAAAAAACGACATAGTATAGTAAGGCTTTTTTCTTGAAAAAACGACATAGTATAGTAAGGCTTTTTTCTTGAAAAAACGACATAGTATAGTAAGGCTTTTTTCATAAAAAAACGACATAGTATAGTAAGGCTTTTTCGTAAAAAACGACATAGTATAGTAAGGCTTTTTTCTTAAAAAAGCGACATAGTATAGTAAGGCTTTTTTCATAAAAAAACGACATAGTATAGTAAGGCTTTTTCGTAAAAAACGACATAGTATAGTAAGGCTTTTTTTCTTTAAAAAATGACATAGTATAGTAAGGCTTTTTTCTTGAAAAACGACATAGTATAGTAAGGCTTTTTTCTTGAAAAAACGACATAGTATAGTAAGGCTTTTTTCTTGAAAAACCAACATAGTATAGTAAGGCTTTTTTTCTTAAAAAACGACATAGTATAGTAAGGCTTTTTTCTTAAAAAAAATGACATAGTATAGTAAGGCTTTTTTCTTAAAGAAACGACATAGTATAGTAAGGCTTTTTTCTTGAAAAAACGACATAGTATAGTAAGGCTTTTTTCTTGAAAAAACGACATAGTATAGTAAGGCTTTTTTTCTTAAAAAACGACATAGTATAGTAAGGCTTTTTTTCTTAAAAAAATGACATAGTATAGTAAGGCTTTTTTCTTAAAAAAATGACATAGTATAGTAAGGCTTTTTTCTTGAAAAAACGACATAGTATGGTAAGGCTTTTTTCTTGAAAAAACGACATAGTATAGTAAGGCTTTTTTCTTAAAAAAACGACATAGTATAGTAAGGCTTTTTTTCTTAAAAAACGACATAGTATAGTAAGGCTTTTTTTCTTAAAAAAATGACATAGTATAGTAAGGCTTTTTTCTTGAAAAAACGACATAGTATAGTAAGGCTTTTTTCTTGAAAAAACGACATAGTATAGTAAGGCTTTTTTCATAAAAAAACGACATAGTATAGTAAGGCTTTTTCGTAAAAAACGACATAGTATAGTAAGGCTTTTTTCTTAAAAAAGCGACATAGTATAGTAAGGCTTTTTTCATAAAAAAACGACATAGTATAGTAAGGCTTTTTCGTAAAAAACGACAGAGTATAGTAAGGCTTTTTTTCTTTAAAAAATGACATAGTATAGTAAGGCTTTTTTCTTGAAAAACGACATAGTATAGTAAGGCTTTTTTCTTGAAAAAACGACATAGTATAGTAAGGCTTTTTTCTTGAAAAACCAACATAGTATAGTAAGGCTTTTTTTCTTAAAAAACGACATAGTATAGTAAGGCTTTTTTTCTTAAAAAAATGACATAGTATAGTAAGGCTTTTTTCATAAAGAAACGACATAGTATAGTAAGGCTTTTTTCTTGAAAAAACGACATAGTATAGTAAGGCTTTTTTCTTGAAAAAACGACATAGTATAGTAAGGCTTTTTTTCTTAAAAAACAACATAGTATAGTAAGGCTTTTTTTCTTAAAAAAATGACATAGTATAGTAAGGCTTTTTTCTTAAAAAAATGACATAGTATAGTAAGGCTTTTTTCTTAAAAAAACGACATAGTATAGTAAGGCTTTTTTCTTGAAAAAACGACATAGTATAGTAAGGCTTTTTTCTTGAAAAAACGACATAGTATAGTAAGGCTTTTTTCTTAAAAAAACGACATAGTATAGTAAGGCTTTTTTTCTTAAAAAACGACATAGTATAGTAAGGCTTTTTTTCTTAAAAAAATGACATAGTATAGTAAGGCTTTTTTCTTGAAAAAACGACATAGTATAGTAAGGCTTTTTTCTTGAAAAAACGACATAGTATAGTAAGGCTTTTTTCATAAAAAAACGACATAGTATAGTAAGGCTTTTTCGTAAAAAACGACATAGTATAGTAAGGCTTTTTTCTTAAAAAAGCGACATAGTATAGTAAGGCTTTTTTCATAAAAAAACGACATAGTATAGTAAGGCTTTTTCGTAAAAAACGACATAGTATAGTAAGGCTTTTTTTCTTTAAAAAATGACATAGTATAGTAAGGCTTTTTTCTTGAAAAACGACATAGTATAGTAAGGCTTTTTTTTTTGAAAAAACGACATAGTATAGTAAGGCTTTTTTCTTGAAAAACCAACATAGTATAGTAAGGCTTTTTTTCTTAAAAAACGACATAGTATAGTAAGGCTTTTTTTCTTAAAAAAATGACATAGTATAGTAAGGCTTTTTTCATAAAGAAACGACATAGTATAGTAAGGCTTTTTTCTTGAAAAAACGACATAGTATAGTAAGGCTTTTTTCTTGAAAAAACGACATAGTATAGTAAGGCTTTTTTTCTTAAAAAACAACATAGTATAGTAAGGCTTTTTTTCTTAAAAAAATGACATAGTATAGTAAGACTTTTTTCTTAAAAAAACGACATAGTATAGTAAGGCTTTTTTCTTGAAAAAACGACATAGTATAGTAAGGCTTTTTTCTTGAAAAAACGACATAGTATAGTAAGGCTTTTTTCATAAAAAACGACAGTATAGTAAGGCTTTTTCGTAAAAAACGACATAGTATAGTAAGGCTTTTTTCTTTAAAAAGCGACATAGTATAGTAAGGCTTTTTTCATAAAAAAACGACATAGTATAGTAAGGCTTTTTCGTAAAAAAAAAACACATAGTATAGTAAGGCTTTTTTTCTTTAAAAAATGACATAGTGTAGTAAGGCTTTTTTCTTGAAAAACGACATAGTATAGTAAGGCTTTTTTCTTGAAAAAACGACATAGTATAGTAAGGCTTTTTTCTTGAAAAACCGACATAGTATAGTAAGGCTTTTTTTCTTAAAAAACGACATAGTATAGTAAGGCTTTTTTTCTTAAAAAAATGACATAGTATAGTAAGGCTTTTTTTCTTAAAAAAACGACATAGTATAGTAAGGCTTTTTTCTTGAAAAAACGACATAGTATAGTAAGGCTTTTTTCTTGAAAAAACGACATAGTATAGTAAGGCTTTTTTTCTTAAAAAACGACATAGTATAGTAAGGCTTTTTTTCTTAAAAAAATGACATAGTATAGTAAGGCTTTTTTCTTAAAAAAACGACATAGTATAGTAAGGCTTTTTTCTTGAAAAAACGACATAGTATAGGAAGGCTTTTTTCTTAAAAAAACCACATAGTATAGTAAGGCTTTTTTCATTAAAAAAACGACATAGTATAGTAAGGCTTTTTCGTAAAAAACGACATAGTATAGTAAGGCTTTTTTTCTTTAAAAAATGACATAGTATAGTAAGGCTTTTTTCTTAAAAAACAACATAGTATAGTAAGGCTTTTTTCGTGAAAAACGACATAGTATAGTAAGGCTTTTTTCTTAAAAAAACGACATAGTATAGTAAGGCTTTTTTCTTAAAAAAACTACATAGTATAGTAAGGCTTTTTTCGTGAAAAACGACATAGTATAGTAAGGCTTTTTTCTTGAAAAAAACGACATAGTATAGTAAGGCTTTTTTCTTAAAAAAACGACATAGTATAGCTTTAAAAAAAACGACATAGTATAGTAAGGCTTTTTTCTTAAAAAAACAACATAGTATAGTAAGGCTTTTTTCGTGAAAAACGACATAGTATAGTAAGGCTTTTTTCTTGAAAAAACGACATAGTATAGTAAGGCTTTTTTCTTAAAAAACAACATAGTGTAGTAAGTCTTTCTTCATGAAAAACGACAGTATAGTAAGGCTTTTTTCTTAAAAAAACGACATAGTATAGTAAGGCTTTTTTCTTTAAAAAACGACATAGTATAGTAAGGCTTTTTTTCTTAAAAAAATGACATAGTATAGTAAGGCTTTTTTCTTGAAAAACCGACATAGTATAGTAAGGCTTTTTTTCTTAAAAAACGACATAGTATAGTAAGGCTTTTTTTCTTAAAAAAATGACATAGAATAGTAAGGCTTTTTTCTTAAAAAAACGACATAGTATAGTAAGGCTTTTTTCTTGAAAAAACGACATAGTATAGTAAGGCTTTTTTCTTGAAATAACGACATAGTATAGTAAGGCTTTTTTCATAAAAAAACGACATAGTATAGTAAGGCTTTTTCGTAAAAAACGACATAGTATAGTAAGGCTTTTTTCTTAAAAAAGCGACATAGTATAGTAAGGCTTTTTTCATAAAAAAACGACATAGTATAGTAAGGCTTTTTCGTAAAAAACGACATAGTATAGTAAGGCTTTTTTTCTTTAAAAAATGACATAGTATAGTAAGGCTTTTTTCTTGAAAAACGACATAGTATAGTAAGGCTTTTTTCTTGAAAAAACGACATAGTATAGTAAGGCTTTTTTCTTGAAAAACCAACATAGTATAGTAAGGCTTTTTTTCTTAAAAAACGACATAGTATAGTAAGGCTTTTTTCTTAAAAAAATGACATAGTATAGTAAGGCTTTTTTCTTAAAGAAACGACATAGTATAGTAAGGCTTTTTTCTTGAAAAAACGACATAGTATAGTAAGGCTTTTTTCTTGAAAAAACGACATAGTATAGTAAGGCTTTTTTTCTTAAAAAACGACATAGTATAGTAAGGCTTTTTTTCTTAAAAAAATGACATAGTATAGTAAGGCTTTTTTCTTAAAAAAACGACATAGTATAGTAAGGCTTTTTTCTTGAAAAAACGACATAGTATAGTAAGGCTTTTTTCTTGAAAAAACGACATAGTATAGTAAGGCTTTTTTCTTAAAAAAACGACATAGTATAGTAAGGCTTTTTTTCTTAAAAAACGACATAGTATAGTAAGGCTTTTTTTCTTAAAAAAATGACATAGTATAGTAAGGCTTTTTTCTTGAAAAAACGACATAGTATAGGAAGGCTTTTTTCTTGAAAAAACGACATAGTATAGTAAGGCTTTTTTTCATAAAAAAACGACATAGTATAGTAAGGCTTTTTCGTAAAAAACGACATAGTATAGTTAGGCTTTTTTCTTAAAAAAGCGACATAGTATAGTAAGGCTTTTTTCATAAAAAAACGACGTAGTATAGTAAGGCTTTTTCGTAAAAAACGACATAGTATAGTAAGGCTTTTTTTCTTTAAAAAATGACATAGTATAGTAAGGCTTTTTTCTTGAAAAACGACATAGTATAGTAAGGCTTTTTTCTTGAAAAAACGACATAGTATAGTAAGGCTTTTTTCTTGAAAAACCAACATAGTATAGTAAGGCTTTTTTTCTTAAAAAACGACATAGTATAGTAAGGCTTTTTTCTTAAAAAAATGACATAGTATAGTAAGGCTTTTTTCTTAAAGAAACGACATAGTATAGTAAGGCTTTTTTCTTGAAAAAACGACATAGTATAGTAAGGCTTTTTTCTTGAAAAAACGACATAGTATAGTAAGGCTTTTTTTCTTAAAAAACGACATAGTATAGTAAGGCTTTTTTTCTTAAAAAAATGACATAGTATAGTAAGGCTTTTTTCTTAAAAAAACGACATAGTATAGTAAGGCTTTTTTCTTGAAAAAACGACATAGTATAGTAAGGCTTTTTTCTTGAAAAAACGACATAGTATAGTAAGGCTTTTTTCTTAAAAAAACGACATAGTATAGTAAGGCTTTTTTTCTTAAAAAACGACATAGTATAGTAAGGCTTTTTTTCTTAAAAAAATGACATAGTATAGTAAGGCTTTTTTCTTGAAAAAACGACATAGTATAGGAAGGCTTTTTTCTTGAAAAAACGACATAGTATAGTAAGGCTTTTTTTCATAAAAAAACGACATAGTATAGTAAGGCTTTTTCGTAAAAAACGACATAGTATAGTTAGGCTTTTTTCTTAAAAAAGCGACATAGTATAGTAAGGCTTTTTTCATAAAAAAACGACGTAGTATAGTAAGGCTTTTTCGTAAAAAACGACATAGTATAGTAAGGCTTTTTTTCTTTAAAAAATGACATAGTATAGTAAGGCTTTTTTCTTGAAAAACGACATAGTATAGTAAGGCTTTTTTCTTGAAAAAACGACATAGTATAGTAAGGCTTTTTTCTTGAAAAACCAACATAGTATAGTAAGGCTTTTTTTCTTAAAAAACGACATAGTATAGTAAGGCTTTTTTTCTTAAAAAAATGACATAGTATAGTAAGGCTTTTTTCTTAAAGAAACGACATAGTATAGTAAGGCTTTTTTTCTTAAAAAACGACATAGTATAGTAAGGCTTTTTTTCTTAAAAAAATGACATAGTATAGTAAGGCTTTTTTCTTTAAAAAACGACATAGTATAGTAAGGCTTTTTTCTTGAAAAAACGACAGTATAGTAAGGCTTTTTTCTTGAAAAAACGACATAGTATAGTAAGGCTTTTTTCATAAAAAACGACAGTATAGTAAGGCTTTTTCGTAAAAAACGACATAGTATAGTAAGGCTTTTTTCTTTAAAAAGCGACATAGTATAGTAAGGCTTTTTTCATAAAAAAACGACATAGTATAGTAAGGCTTTTTCGTAAAAAAAAACGTCATAGTATAGTAAGGCTTTTTTTCTTTAAAAAATGACATAGTATAGTAAGGCTTTTTTCTTGAAAAACGACATAGTATAGTAAGGCTTTTTTCTTAAAAAAGCGACATAGTATAGTAAGGCTTTTTTCTTTAAAAAGCGACATAGTATAGTAAGGCTTTTTTCATAAAAAAACGACATAGTATAGTAAGGCTTTTTCGTAAAAAACGACATAGTATAGTAAGGCTTTTTTTCTTTAAAAAATGACATAGTATAGTAAGGCTTTTTTCTTGAAAAACGACATAGTATAGTAAGGCTTTTTTCTTGAAAAAACGACATAGTATAGTAAGGCTTTTTTCTTGAAAAACCGACATAGTATAGTAAGGCTTTTTTTCTTAAAAAACGACATAGTATAGTAAGGCTTTTTTTCTTAAAAAAATGACATAGTATAGTAAGGCTTTTTTCTTAAAAAAAACGACATAGTATAGTAAGGCTTTTTTCTTGAAAAAACGACATAGTATAGTAAGGCTTTTTTCTTGAAAAAACGACATAGTATAGTAAGGCTTTTTTTCTTAAAAAACGACATAGTATAGTAAGGCTTTTTTTCTTAAAAAAATGACATAGTATAGTAAGGCTTTTTTCTTGAAAAAACGACTAAGTATAGTAAGGCTTTTTCGTAAAAAAACGACATAGTATAGCAAGGCTTTTTTCTTAAAAAAACGACATAGTATAGTAAGGCTTTTTTTCTTAAAAAAATGACATAGTATAGTAAGGCTTTTTTCTTAAAAAAACGACATAGTATAGTAAGGCTTTTTTCTTGAAAAAACGACATAGTATAGTACGGCTTTTTTCTTGAAAAAACAACATAGTATAGTAAGGCTTTTTTCATAAAAAAGCGACATAGTATAGTAAGGCTTTTTCGTAAAAAACGACATAGTATAGTAAGGCTTTTTTCTTAAAAAAGCGACATAGTATAGTAAGGCTTTTTTCTTGAAAAAACGACATAGTATAGTAAGGCTTTTTTCTTGAAAAAACGACATAGTATAGTAAGGCTTTTTTCTTAAAAAAGCGACATAGTATAGTAAGGCTTTTTTCATAAAAAAACGACATAGTATAGTAAGGCTTTTTCGTAAAAAACGACATAGTATAGTAAGGCTTTTTTTCTTTAAAAAATGACATAGTATAGTAAGGCTTTTTTCTTGAAAAACGACAAAGTATAGTAAGGCTTTTTTCTTGAAAAAACGACATAGTATAGTAAGGCTTTTTTCTTGAAAAACCGACATAGTATAGTAAGGCTTTTTTTCTTAAAAAACGACATAGTATAGTAAGGCTTTTTATCTTAAAAAAATGACATAGTATAGTAAGGCTTTTTTCTTAAAAAAACGACATAGTATAGTAAGGCTTTTTTCTTGAAAAAACGACATAGTATAGTAAGGCTTTTTTCTTGAAAAAACGACATAGTATAGTAAGGCTTTTTTTCTTAAAAAACGACATAGTATAGTAAGGCTTTTTTTCTTTAAAAAATGACATAGTATAGTAAGGCTTTTTTCTTATAAAAACGACATGGTATAGTAAGGCTTTTTTCTTGAAAAAACGACATAGTATAGTAAGGCTTTTTTCTTGAAAAAACGACATAGTATAGTAAGGCTTTTTTCATAAAAAAACGACATAGTATAGTAAGGCTTTTTCGTAAAAAACGACATAGTATAGTAAGGCTTTTTTCTTAAAAAAGCGACATAGTATAGTAAGGCTTTTTTCATAAAAAAACGACATAGTATAGTAAGGCTTTTTCGTAAAAAACGACATAGTATAGTAAGGCTTTTTTTCTTTAAAAAATGACATAGTATAGTAAGGCTTTTTTCTTGAAAAACGACATAGTATAGTAAGGCTTTTTTCTTGAAAAAACGACATAGTATAGTAAGGCTTTTTTTCTTAAAAAACGACATAGTATAGTAAGGCTTTTTTTCTTAAAAAAATGACATAGTATAGTAACGCTTTTTTCTTAAAAAAACGACATAGTATAGTAAGGCTTTTTTCTTGAAAAAACGACATAGTATAGTAAGGCTTTTTTCTTGAAAAAAACGACATAGTATAGTAAGGCTTTTTTTCTTAAAAAACGACATAGTATAGTAAGGCTTTTTTTCTTAAAAAAATGACATAGTATAGTAAGGCTTTTTTCTTAAAAAAACGACATAGTATAGTAAGGCTTTTTTCTTGAAAAAACGACATAGTATAGTAAGGCTTTTTTCATAAAAAAACGACATAGTATAGTAAGGCTTTTTCGTAAAAAACGACATAGTATAGTAAGGCTTTTTTCTTAAAAAAGCGACATAGTATAGTAAGGCTTTTTTCATAAAAAAACGACATAGTATAGTAAGGCTTTTTTTCTTTAAAAAATGACATAGTATAGTAAGGCTTTTTTCTTGAAAAACGACATAGTATAGTAAGGCTTTTTTCTTGAAAAAACGACATAGTATAGTAAGGCTTTTTTCTTGAAAAACCGACATAGTATAGTAAGGCTTTTTTTCTTAAAAAACGACATAGTATAGTAAGGCTTTTTTTCTTCAAAAACGACATAGTATAGTAAGGCTTTTTTCTTAAAAAAACGACATAGTATAGTAAGGCTTTTTTCTTGAAAAAACGACATAGTATAATAAGGCTTTTTTCTTGAAAAAATGACATAGTATAGTAAGGCTTTTTTCATAAAAAAACGACATAGTATAGTAAGGCTTTTTTTCTTAAAAAAATGACATAGTATAGTAAGGCTTTTTTCTTGAAAAAACGACATAGTATAGTAAGGCTTTTTTCTTGAAAAAACGACATAGTATAGTAAGGCTTTTTTCATAAAAAAACGACATAGTATAGTAAGGCTTTTTCGTAAAAAACGACATAGTATAGTAAGGCTTTTTTCTTAAAAAAGCGACATAGTGTAGTAAGGCTTTTTTCATAAAAAAACGACATAGTATAGTAAGGCTTTTTTCTTTAAAAAATGACATAGTATAGTAAGGCTTTTTTCTTGAAAAACGACATAGTATAGTAAGGCTTTTTTCTTGAAAAAACGACATAGTATAGTAAGGCTTTTTCTTGAAAAACCGACATAGTATAGTAAGGCTTTTTTTCTTAAAAAACGACATAGTATAGTAAGGCTTTTTTTCTTAAAAAAATGACATAGTATAGTAAGGCTTTTTTCTTGAAAAAACGACATAGTATAGTAAGGCTTTTTCTTGAAAAACCGACATAGTATAGTAAGGCTTTTTTTCTTAAAAAACGACATAGTATAGTAAGGCTTTTTTTCTTAAAAAAATGACATAGTATAGTAAGGCTTTTTTCTTGAAAAACCGACATAGTATAGTAAGGCTTTTTTTCTTTAAAAAATGACATAGTATAGTAAGGCTTTTTTCTTGAAAAACGACATAGTATAGTAAGGCTTTTTTCTTGAAAAAACGACATAGTATAGTAAGGCTTTTTTCTTGAAAAACCGACATAGTATAGTAAGGCTTTTTTTCTTAAAAAACGACATAGTATAGTAAGGCTTTTTTTCTTAAAAAAATGACATAGTATAGTAAGGCTTTTTTCTTAAAAAAACGACATAGTATAGTAAGGCTTTTTTCTTGAAAAAACGACATAGTATAGTAAGGCTTTTTTCTTGAAAAAACGACATAGTATAGTAAGGCTTTTTTTCTTAAAAAACAACATAGTATAGTAAGGCTTTTTTTCTTTAAAAAATGACATAGTATAGTAAGGCTTTTTTCTTAAAAAAACGACATAGTATAGTAAGGCTTTTTTCTTGAAAAAACGACATAGTATAGTAAGGCTTTTTTCTTGAAAAAACGACAGAGTATAGTAAGGCTTTTTTCATAAAAAAACGACATAGTATAGTAAGGCTTTTTCGTAAAAAACGACATAGTATAGTAAGGCTTTTTTCTTAAAAAAGCGACATAGTATAGTAAGGCTTTTTTCATAAAAAAACGACATAGTATAGTAAGGCTTTTTCGTAAAAAAAACCGACATAGTATAGTAAGGCTTTTTTTCTTAAAAAAATGACATAGTATAGTAAGGCTTTTTTCTTAAAAAAACGACATAGTATAGTAAGGCTTTTTTCTTGAAAAAACGACATAGTATAGTAAGGCTTTTTTCTTGAAAAAACGACATAGTATAGTAAGGCTTTTTTCATAAAAAACGACATAGTATAGTAAGGCTTTTTCGTAAAAAACGACATAGTATAGTAAGGCTTTTTTCTTAAAAAAGCGACATAGTATAGTAAGGCTTTTTTCATAAAAAAACGACATAGTATAGTAAGGCTTTTTTTCTTAAAAAACGACATAGTATAGTAAGGCTTTTTTTCTTAAAAAAATGACATAGTATAGTAAGGCTTTTTTCTTGAAAAAACGACATAGTATAGTAAGGCTTTTTTCTTGAAAAAACGACATAGTATAGTAAGGCTTTTTTCATAAAAAAACGACATAGTATAGTAAGGCTTTTTCGTAAAAAACGACATAGTATAGTAAGGCTTTTTTCTTAAAAAAGCGACATAGTGTAGTAAGGCTTTTTTCATAAAAAAACGACATAGTATAGTAAGGCTTTTTTCTTTAAAAAATGACATAGTATAGTAAGGCTTTTTTCTTAAAAAAACGACATAGTATAGTAAGGCTTTTTTCTTGAAAAAACGACATAGTATAGTAAGGCTTTTTTCTTAAAAAAGCGACATAGTATAGTAAGGCTTTTTTCTTAAAAAAGCGACATAGTGTAGTAAGGCTTTTTTCATAAAAAAACGACATAGTATAGTAAGGCTTTTTTCTTTAAAAAATGACATAGTATAGTAAGGCTTTTTTCTTGAAAAAACGACATAGTATAGTAAGGCTTTTTTCTTGAAAAACCGACATAGTATAGTAAGGCTTTTTTTCTTAAAAAACGACATAGTATAGTAAGGCTTTTTTTCTTAAAAAAATGACATAGTATAGTAAGGCTTTTTTCTTAAAAAAACGACATAGTATAGTAAGGCTTTTTTCTTGAAAAAACGACATAGTATAGTAAGGCTTTTTTCTTAAAAAAGCGACATAGTATAGTAAGGCTTTTTTCTTAAAAAAGCGACATAGTATAGTAAGGCTTTTTTCATAAAAAAACGACATAGTATAGTAAGGCTTTTTCGTAAAAAACGACATAGTATAGTAAGGCTTTTTTTCTTTAAAAAATGACATAGTATAGTAAGGCTTTTTTCTTGAAAACGACATAGTATAGTAAGGCTTTTTTCTTGAAAAAACGACATAGTATAGTAAGGCTTTTTTCTTGAAAAACCGACATAGTATAGTAAGGCTTTTTTTCTTAAAAAACGACATAGTATAGTAAGGCTTTTTTCTTAAAAAAACGACATAGTATAGTAAGGCTTTTTTCTTGAAAAAACGACATAGTATAGTAAGGCTTTTTTCTTGAAAAAACGACATAGTATAGTAAGGCTTTTTTTCTTAAAAAACGACATAGTATAGTAAGGCTTTTTTTCTTAAAAAAATGACATAGTATAGTAAGGCTTTTTTCTTAAAAAAACGACATAGTATAGTAAGGCTTTTTTCTTGAAAAAACGACATAGTATAGTAAGGCTTTTTTCTTGAAAAAACGACATAGTATAGTAAGGCTTTTTTCATAAAAAAACGACATAGTATAGTAAGGCTTTTTCGTAAAAAACGACATAGTATAGTAAGGCTTTTTTCTTAAAAAAGCGACATAGTATAGTAAGGCTTTTTTCATAAAAAAAACGACATAGTATAGTAAGGCTTTTTCGTAAAAAAAAACGACATAGTATAGTAAGGCTTTTTTTCTTAAAAAAATGACATAATATAGTAAGGCTTTTTTTCTTTAAAAAATGACATAGTATAGTAAGGCTTTTTTCTTGAAAAACGACATAGTATAGTAAGGCTTTTTTCTTGAAAAAAACGACATAGTATAGTAAGGCTTTTTTCTTGAAAAAACGACATAGTATAGTAAGGCTTTTTTTCTTAAAAAAATGACATAGTATAGTAAGGCTTTTTTCTTGAAAAACCGACATAGTATAGTAAGGCTTTTTTTCTTAAAAAACGACATAGTATAGTAAGGCTTTTTTTCTTAAAAAAATGACATAGTATAGTAAGGCTTTTTTCTTAAAAAAACGACATAGTATAGTAAGGCTTTTTTCTTGAAAAAACGACATAGTATAGTAAGGCTTTTTTCTTTAAAAAATGACATAGTATAGTAAGGCTTTTTTCTTAAAAAAACGACATAGTATAGTAAGGCTTTTTTCTTGAAAAAACGACATAGTATAGTAAGGCTTTTTTCTTAAAAAAGCGACATAGTATAGTAAGGCTTTTTTCTTAAAAAAGCGACATAGTGTAGTAAGGCTTTTTTCATAAAAAAACGACATAGTATAGTAAGGCTTTTTTCTTTAAAAAATGACATAGTATAGTAAGGCTTTTTTCTTGAAAAAACGACATAGTATAGTAAGGCTTTTTTCTTGAAAAACCGACATAGTATAGTAAGGCTTTTTTTCTTAAAAAACGACATAGTATAGTAAGGCTTTTTTTCTTAAAAAAATGACATAGTATAGTAAGGCTTTTTTCTTAAAAAAACGACATAGTATAGTAAGGCTTTTTTCTTGAAAAAACGACATAGTATAGTAAGGCTTTTTTCTTAAAAAAGCGACATAGTATAGTAAGGCTTTTTTCTTAAAAAAGCGACATAGTATAGTAAGGCTTTTTTCATAAAAAAACGACATAGTATAGTAAGGCTTATTTCTTGAAAAAAAACGACATAGCATAGCTTTAAAAAAACGACATAGTATAGTAAGGCTTTTTTCTTTAAAAAGTGACATAGTATAGTAAGGCTTTTTCCATAAAAAACGACATAGTATAGTAAGGCTTTTTCGTAAAAAACGACATAGTATAGTAAGGCTTTTTTCATTAAAAAAATGACATAGTATAGTTAGGCTTTTTTCGTGAAAAACGACATAGTATAGTAAGGCTTTTTTCTTTAAAAAAACAACATAGTATAGTAAAGCTTTTTTCTTGAAAAAACGACATAGTATAGTAAGGCTTTTTTCTTGAAAAAACGACATGGTATAGTAAGGCTTTTTTCTTAAAAAAGCGACATAGTATAGTAAGGCTTTTTTTCTTAAAAAACGACATAGTATAGTAAGGCTTTTTTCTTTAAAAAAGCGACATAGTATAGTAAGGCTTTTTTCATAAAAAACGACATAGTATAGTAAGGCTTTTTCGTAAAAAACGACATAGTATAGTAAGGCTTTTTTCGTTAAAAAATGACATAGTATAGTTAGGCTTTTTTCGTAAAAAAACGACATAGTATAGTAAGGCTTTTTTCCTAAAAAACTACATAGTATAGTAAGGCTTTTTTCATAAAAAACGACATAGTATAGTAAGGCTTTTTTTAAAAAAACAACATAGTATAGTAAGGCTTTTTTCTTAAAAAAGCGACATAGTATAGTAAGGCTTTTTTCATAAAAAACGACATAGTATAGTAAGGCTTTTTTCATAAAAAACGACATAGTATAGTAAGGCTTTTTCGTAAAAAACGACATAGTATAGTAAGGCTTTTTTCGTTAAAAAAATGACATAGTAAAAAACTACATAGTATAGTAAGGCTTTTTTCTTGAAAAAACGACATAGTATAGTAAGGCTTTTTTCGTAAAAACCGACATAGTATAGTAAGGCTTTTTTTCTTTAAAAACGACATAGTATAGTAAGGCTTTTTTCGTAAAAAACTACATAGTATAGTAAGGCTTTTTTCTTGAAAAAAAACGACATAGTATAGTAAGGCTTTTTTCGTTAAAAAATGACATAGTAAAAAACTACATAGTATAGTAAGGCTTTTTTCTTGAAAAAAAACGACATAGTATAGTAAGGCTTTTTCCTTAAAAAACGACATAGTATAGTAAGGCTTTTTTCTTAAAAAAACGACATAGTCTAGCTTTAAAAAAAAACGACATAGTATAGTAAGGCTTTTTTCTTAAAAAAACAACATAGTATAGTGAGGCTTTTTTCTTGAAAAACCGACATAGTATAGTAAGGCTTTTTTTCTTAAAAAACGACATAGTATAGTAAGGCTTTTTTTCTTAAAAAAATGACATAGTATAGTAAGGCTTTTTTCTTAAAAAAACGACATAGTATAGTAAGGCTTTTTCTTAAAAAACGACATAGTATAGTAAGGCTTTTTTCTTAAAAAACGACATAGTATAGTAAGGCTTTTTCGTAAAAAACGACATAGTATAGTAAGGCTTTTTTCGTTAAAAAAACGACATAGTATAGTAAGGCTTATTTCTTGAAAAAAAACGACATAGCATAGCTTTAAAAAAACGACATAGTATAGTAAGGCTTTTTTCTTTAAAAAGTGACATAGTATAGTAAGGCTTTTTCCATAAAAAACGACATAGTATAGTAAGGCTTTTTCGTAAAAAACGACATAGTATAGTAAGGCTTTTTTCATTAAAAAAATGACATAGTATAGTTAGGCTTTTTTCGTGAAAAACGACATAGTATAGTAAGGCTTTTTTCTTTAAAAAAACAACATAGTATAGTAAAGCTTTTTTCTTGAAAAAACGACATAGTATAGTAAGGCTTTTTTCTTGAAAAAACGACATGGTATAGTAAGGCTTTTTTCTTAAAAAAGCGACATAGTATAGTAAGGCTTTTTTTCTTAAAAAACGACATAGTATAGTAAGGCTTTTTTCTTAAAAAAAGCGACATAGTATAGTAAGGCTTTTTTCATAAAAAACGACATAGTATAGTAAGGCTTTTTCGTAAAAAACGACATAGTATAGTAAGGCTTTTTTCGTTAAAAAATGACATAGTATAGTTAGGCTTTTTTCGTAAAAAAACGACATAGTATAGTAAGGCTTTTTTCCTAAAAAACTACATAGTATAGTAAGGCTTTTTTCATAAAAAACGACATAGTATAGTAAGGCTTTTTTTAAAAAAACAACATAGTATAGTAAGGCTTTTTTCTTAAAAAAGCGACATAGTATAGTAAGGCTTTTTTCATAAAAAACGACATAGTATAGTAAGGCTTTTTTCATAAAAAACGACATAGTATAGTAAGGCTTTTTCGTAAAAAACGACATAGTATAGTGAGGCTTTTTTCGTTAAAAAAATGACATAGTAAAAAACTACATAGTATAGTAAGGCTTTTTTCTTGAAAAAACGACATAGTATAGTAAGGCTTTTTTCGTAAAAACCGACATAGTATAGTAAGGCTTTTTTTCTTTAAAAACGACATAGTATAGTAAGGCTTTTTTCGTAAAAAACTACATAGTATAGTAAGGCTTTTTTCTTGAAAAAAAACGACATAGTATAGTAAGGCTTTTTTCGTTAAAAATTGACATAGTAAAAAACTACATAGTATAGTAAGGCTTTTTTCTTGAAAAAACGACATAGTATAGTAAGGCTTTTTTCGTAAAAACCGACATAGTATAGTAAGGCTTTTTTTCTTTAAAAACGACATAGTATAGTAAGGCTTTTTTCGTAAAAAACTACATAGTATAGTAAGGCTTTTTTCTTGAAAAAAAACGACATAGTATAGTAAGGCTTTTTTCGTAAAAAACGACATAGTCTAGCTTTAAAAAAAAACGACATAGTATAGTAAGGCTTTTTTCTTAAAAAAACAACATAGTATAGTAAGGCTTTTTTCTTGAAAAACCGACATATTATAGTAAGGCTTTCTTCGTGAAAAACGACATAGTATAGTAAGGCTTTTTTTCTTAAAAAACGACATAGTATAGTAAGGCTTTTTTCTTAAAAAAACGACATAGTATAGTAAGGCTTTTTTTCTTAAAAAAATGACATAGTATAGTAAGGCTTTTTTCTTGAAAAAACGACATAGTATAGTAAGGCTTTTTTCTTAAAAAAGCGACATAGTATAGTAAGGCTGTCTTCGTGAAAAACGACATAGTATAGTAAGGCTTTTTTTCTTAAAAAACGACATAGTATAGTAAGGCTTTTTTCATAAAAAATGACATAGTATAGTAAGGCTTTTTTCTTAAAAAAACGACATAGTATAGTAAGGCTTTTTTCGTTAAAAAACGACAAAGTATAGTAAGTCTTTTTCGTAAAAAACGACAGAGTATAGTAAGTCTTTTTTTGTAAAAAACAACATAGTATAGTACGGCTTTTTTTCGTAAAAAACACAGTATAGTAAGGCTTTTCCCGTAAATAACGACATAGTATAGTAAGGCTTTTTTGTAAAAAAAAGACCATGTTTACTAAGGCTTTTTTCTTAAAACAAGACCATGTATAGGGCACACAGAGGAAAAAAATGACCATTTGCACTCCCAATCATACTGCCACCAGTGGGAATCGTACCCCTGCCTGCCCATACCGAAGTGAGGAGAATAAACCTCTACACCACAAGGCAGTGGCTTTTTTCCCTAAAAATACTATATTAAGGCTTTTTTTTCTCAAATAAGAACATGAATATGGCACAAGGAGAGACAAAAAAACATTTGCACTCACAATCATACTGCCATCAGTGGGAATCGAACTCATACCTACCCATACCATAGTCTGTGGAGTAAACCTCTACACCACAAGGCAGTGACCTCATCAAAGTTATTTTTAAAAAGTCTATGTATTGTAAGGCCTTTTTCTCCTAAAAAAAGACCACGTATAGTAGGGCTTTTTTGTTAAAAAAGACCACGTATAGCAAGGCTTTTTAATGAAAAAAATACCATGTATAGTAAGGCTTTTTTCTTAAATAAAAAAAAGACCCAAAACAGTTAGTTGTGGCCTTGTGGCTGAGTGGTTAGTGTGCTGGCCTTCCCCTGGGGGTTCTGGGTTCGAATCCAGGTTGGTCTACCTGTGTGGTCTTTATCTGTTCTTTCTGGACTATATATAGTACATCTTTGTTCTTGAAAAAAAGACTAGGCTTTTTTTATTAAAAAAATCTTTATTAAGGCTTTTTTTCTTTAAAAAAATGACCATGTATATTAAGGCTTTTTTGATGAAAAAATACCATGTATAGTAAGGCTTTTTAATGAAAAAAATGACCATGTATAGTAAGGCTTTTTTAATGAAAAAAAAAGACCATGTATAGTAAGGCTTTTTAATGAAAAAAAGACCACGTATAGTAAGGAGTTTTCTTAAATAAAAAAAAGACCAAAAACAGTAAGTGTGGCCTAGTGGATGAGTGGTTATCATGCTGGCCTTCCACTGGACCTGTGTTCTTCCTGGACTATATATGGTAAATCTTTGTTCTTTAAAAAAAAGACAAGGCTTTTTTCTTTAAAAAATTGAGCATGTATAGTAAGGCTTTTTTCTTCAAAAAGCGACATAGTATAGTGAGACTTTTTTCTCGTAAAAAACGACAGTATAGTAAGGCTTTTTTCGTAAAAAACGACATAGTATAGTAAGGCTTTTTCGTAAAAAACAACATAGTATAGTAAGGCTTTTATCGTTAAAAAAATGGCATAGTATAGTTAGGCTTTTTTCGTAAAAAAACGACATAGTATAGTAAGGCTTTTTTCGTAAAAAAACTACATAGTATAGTAAGGCTTTTTTCTTGAAAAACGACAGTATAGTAAGGCTTTTTTCGTGAAAAACGACATAGTATAGTAAGGCTTTTTTCTTTAAAAAAACCATATAGTATAGTAAGGCTTTTTTTAAAAAAACAACATAGTATAGTAAGGCTTTTTTCTTGAAAAACGACATAGTATAGTAAGGCTTTTTTCTTAAAAATCGACATAGTTTAGTAAGGCTTTTTTCGTGAAAAACGACATAGTATAGCTTTAAAAAAAACAACGACATAGTATAGTAAGGCTTTTTTCTTAAAAAAAACAACATAGTATAGTAAGGCTTTTTTCTTAAAAAACGACATAGTATAGTAAGGCTTTTTTCGTGAAAAACGACATGGTATAGTAAGGCTTTTTTCTTTAAAAAAACGATATAGTATAGTAAGGCTTTTTAAAAAAAAACAACATAGTATAGTAAGGCTTTTTTCTTGAAAAACGACATAGTATAGTAAGGCTTTTTTCTTAAAAAACGACATAGTTTAGTAAGGCTTTTTTCGTGAAAAACGACATAGTATAGCTTTAAAAAAACAACGACATAGTATAGTAAGGCTTTTTTCTTAAAAAAAACAACATAGTATAGTAAGGCTTTTTTTCTTAAAAAACGACATAGTATAGTATGGCTTTCTTCGTGAAAAATGACATAGTATAGTAAGGCTTTTTTCTTTAAAAAACGACATAGTATAGCTTTAAAAAAAACGACATAGTATAGTAAGGCTTTTTTCTTAAAAAAACAACATAGTATAGTAAGGCTTTTTTCTTGAAAAACCGACATAGTATAGTAAGGCTTTTTTTCTTAAAAAACGACATAGTATAGTAAGGCTTTTTTTCTTAAAAAACGACATAGTATAGTAAGGCTTTTTTCTTAAAAAAACGACATAGTATAGTAAGGCTTTTTTCTTTAAAAAAAGCGACATAGTATAGTAAGGCTTTTTTTCATAAAAAACGACATAGTATAGTAAGACTTTTTTGTAAAAAACGACATAGTACAGTAAGGCTTTTTTTCTTAAAAAACCACATAGTATAGTAAGGCTTTTTTTCTTTAAAAATGACATAGTATAGTAAGGCTTTTTTCTTGAAAAAAACGACATAGTATAGTAAGGCTTTTTTCTTTAAAAAGCGACATAGTATAGTAAGGCTTTTTCGTAAAAAACAACATAGTATAGTAAGGCTTTTTTCGTTAAAAAAATGACATAGTATAGTTAGGCTTTTTTCGTAAAAAACGACATAGTATAATAAGGCTTTTTTCTTTAAAAAAACGACATAGTATAGTAAGGCTTTTTCCTTAAAAAACGACATAGTATAGTAAGGCTTTTTTCTTGAAAAACGACATAGTATAATAAGGCTTTTTTTCTTAAAAAACGACATAGTTTAGTAAGGCTTTTTTTGTGAAAAACGACATAGTATAGTAAGGCTTTTTTCTTAAAAAAAACAACATAGTATAGTAAGGCTTTTTTCTTGAAAAACCGACATAGTATAGCTTTAAAAAAAACGACATAGTATAGTAAGGCTTTTTCGTAAAAAACGACATAGTATAGTAAGGCTTTTTTCGTTAAAAAAATGACATAGTATAGTTAGGCTTTTTTCTTGAAAAACGACATAGTATAGTAAGGCTTTTTTCGTAAAAAAAACTACATAGTATAGTAAGGCTTTTTTTGTGAAAAACGACATAGTATAGTAAGGCTTTTTTTTTTTAAAACAACTTAGTATAGTAAGGCTTTTTTCTTGAAAAAACGACATAGTATAGTAAGGCTTTTTTCTTGAAAAACGACATAGTATAGTAAGGCTTTCTTCGTGAAAAACGACATAGTATAGTAAGGACTTTTTTCTTAAAAAAACGACATAGTATAGCTTTAAAAAAACGACATAGAATAGTAAGGCTTTTTTCTTAAAAAAACAACATAGTATAGTAAGGCTTTTTTCTTGAAAAACCGACATAGTATGGTAAGGCTTTCTTCGTGAAAAACGACATAGTATAGTAAGGCTTTTTTTCTTAAAAAACGACATAGTATAGTAAGGCTTTTTTTCTTTAAAAAATGACATAGTATAGTAAGGCTTTTTTCTTGAAAAAACGACATAGTATAGTAAGGCTTTTTTCTTGAAAAACGACATAGTATAGTAAGGCTTTCTTCGTGAAAAACTACATAGTATAGTAAGGCTTTTTTTGTGAAAAACGACATAGTATAGTAAGGCTTTTTTTTTTAAAAACAACATAGTATAGTAAGGCTTTTTTCATAAAAAACGACATAGTATAGTATGGCTTTCTTCGTGAAAAATGACATAGTATAGTAAGGCTTTTTTCTTAAAAAAAACAACATAGTATAGTAAGGCTTTTTTCTTGAAAAACCGACATAGTATAGTAAGGCTTTTTTCTTGAAAAACCGACATAGTATAGTAAGGCTTTTTTTCTTAAAAACGACATAGTATAGTAAGGCTTTTTTTCTTAAAAAACGACATAGTATAGTAAGGCTTTTTCCTTAAAAAACGACATAGTATAGTAAGGCTTTTTTCTTAAAAAAAACGACATAGTATAGTAAGGCTTTTTTTCTTAAAAAACGACATAGTTTAGTAAGGCTTTTTTCGTGAAAAACGACATAGTATAGCTTTAAAAAAAACAACGACATATTATAGTAAGGCTTTTTTCTTAAAAAAAACAACATAGTATAGTAAGGCTTTTTTCTTAAAAAAGCGACATAGTATAGTAAGGCTTTTTTCATAAAAAACGACATAGTATAGTAAGGCTTTTTTCTTAAAAAAGCGACATAGTATAGTAAGGCTTTTTTCTTAAAAAAACGACATAGTATAGCTTTAAAAAAACGACATAGTATAGTAAGGCTTTTTTCTTAAAAAAGCGACATAGTATAGTAAGGCTTTTTTCATAAAAAACGACATAGTATAGTAAGGCTTTTTTCTTGAAAAACCGACATAGTATAGTAAGGCTTTCTTCGTGAAAAACGACATAGTATAGTAAGGCTTTTTTTCTAAAAAAACGACATAGTATAGTAAGGCTTTTTTCTTTAAAAAACGACATAGTATAGTAAGGCTTTTTTTCTTTAAAAAATGACATAGTATAGTAAGGCTTTTTTTCCTTAAAAAGCTACATAGTATAGTTAGGCTTTTTTCGTAAAAAACTACATAGAATAGTAAGGCTTTTTTCTTGAAAAAAAACGACATAGTATAGTAAGGCTTTTTTTCTTAAAAAACGACATAGTTTAGTAAGGCTTTTTTCGTGAAAAACAACATAGTATAGCTTTAAAAAAACAACGACATAGTATAGTAAGGCTTTTTTCTTTAAAAAAACAACAGTATAGTAAGGCTTTTTTCTTAAAAAAGCGACATAGTATAGTAAGGCTTTTTTCATAAAAAACGACATAGTATAGTAAGGCTTTTTTCTTGAAAAACCGACATAGTATAGTAAGGCTTTCTTCGTGAAAAACGACATAGTATAGTAAGGCTTTTTTTCTAAAAAAACGACATAGTATAGTAAGGCTTTTTTCTTTAAAAAACGACATAGTATAGTAAGGCTTTTTTTCTTTAAAAAATGACATAGTATAGTAAGGCTTTTTTTCTTTAAAAAGCTACATAGTATAGTTAGGCTTTTTTCGTAAAAAACTACATAGAATAGTAAGGCTTTTTTCTTGAAAAAAAACGACATAGTATAGTAAGGCTTTTTCCTTAAAAAACGACATAGTATAGTAAGGCTTTCTTCGTGAAAAACGACATAGTATAGTAAGGCTTTTTTCTTAAAAAATCGACATAGTATAGTAAGGCTTTTTTCTTAAAAAAACGAAATAGTATAGTAACGCTTTTTTTCTTTAAAAAATGACATAGTATAGTAAGGCTTTTTTCTTAAAAAAAACAACATAGTATAGTAAGGCTTTTTTCTTGAAAAACCGACATAGTATAGTAAGGCTTTTTTCTTGGAAAACCGACATAGTATAGTAAGGCTTTTTTTCTTAAAAACGACATAGTATAGTAAGGCTTTTTTTCTTAAAAAACGACATAGTATAGTAAGGCTTTTTCCTTAAAAAACGACATAGTATAGTAAGGCCTTTTTCTTAAAAAAAAACGACATAGTATAGTAAGGCTTTTTTTCTTAAAAAACGACATAGTTTAGTAAGGCTTTTTTCGTGAAAAACAACATAGTATAGCTTTAAAAAAACAACGACATAGTATAGTAAGGCTTTTTTCTTAAAAAAAACAACATAGTATAGTAAGGCTTTTTTCTTAAAAAAGCGACATAGTATAGTAAGGCTTTTTTCATAAAAAACGACATAGTATAGTAAGGCTTTTTTCTTAAAAAAGCGACATAGTATAGTAAGGCTTTTTTCATAAAAAACGACATAGTATAGTAAGGCTTTTTTCTTAAAAAAGCGACATAGTATAGTAAGGCTTTTTTCATAAAAAACGACATAGTATAGTAAGGCTTTTTTCTTGAAAAACCGACATAGTATAGTAAGGCTTTCTTCGTGAAAAACGACATAGTATAGTAAGGCTTTTTTTCTAAAAAAACGACATAGTATAGTAAGGCTTTTTTCTTTAAAAAACGACATAGTATAGTAAGGCTTTTTTTCTTTAAAAAATGACATAGTATAGTAAGGCTTTTTTTCTTTAAAAAGCTACATAGTATAGTTAGGCTTTTTTCGTAAAAAACTACATAGAATAGTAAGGCTTTTTTCTTGAAAAAAAACGACATAGTATAGTAAGGCTTTTTCCTTAAAAAACGACATAGTATAGTAAGGCTTTCTTCGTGAAAAACGACATAGTATAGTAAGGCTTTTTTCTTAAAAAATCGACATAGTATAGTAAGGCTTTTTTCTTAAAAAAACGAAATAGTATAGTAACGCTTTTTTTCTTTAAAAAATGACATAGTATAGTAAGGCTTTTTTCTTAAAAAAAACAACATAGTATAGTAAGGCTTTTTTCTTGAAAAACCGACATAGTATAGTAAGGCTTTTTTCTTGGAAAACCGACATAGTATAGTAAGGCTTTTTTTCTTAAAAACGACATAGTATAGTAAGGCTTTTTTTCTTAAAAAACGACATAGTATAGTAAGGCTTTTTCCTTAAAAAACGACATAGTATAGTAAGGCCTTTTTCTTAAAAAAAAACGACATAGTATAGTAAGGCTTTTTTTCTTAAAAAACGACATAGTTTAGTAAGGCTTTTTTCGTGAAAAACAACATAGTATAGCTTTAAAAAAACAACGACATAGTATAGTAAGGCTTTTTTCTTAAAAAAAACAACATAGTATAGTAAGGCTTTTTTCTTAAAAAAGCGACATAGTATAGTAAGGCTTTTTTCATAAAAAACGACATAGTATAGTAAGGCTTTTTTCTTAAAAAAGCGACATAGTATAGTAAGGCTTTATTCTTAAAAAAACGACATAGTATAGCTTTAAAAAAAACGACATAGTATAGTAAGGCTTTTTTCTTAAAAAAGCGACATAGTATAGTAAGGCTTTTTTCATAAAAAACGACATAGTATAGTAAGGCTTTTTTCTTTAAAAAACGACATAGTATAGTAAGGCTTTTTTTTCTTTAAAAAATGACATAGTATAGTAAGGCTTTTTTCTTGAAAAAACGACATAGTATAGTAAGGCTTTTTTCTTGAAAAAACGACTTAGTATAGTAAGGCTTTTTTCTTAAAAAAGCGACATAGTATAGTAAGGCTTTTTTCTTAAAAAACAACATAGTATAGTAAGGCTTTTTCCTTAAAAAACGACATAGTATAGTAAGGCTTTTTTCTTAAAAAAAACGACATAGTATAGTAAGGCTTTTTTTCTTAAAAAACGACATAGTTTAGTAAGGCTTTTTTCGTGAAAAACCAACATAGTATAGTAAGGCTTTTTTTCTTAAAAAACGACATAGTATAGTAAGGCTTTTTTCTTAAAAAAAATGACATAGTATAGTAAGGCTTTTTTCTTAAAGAAACGACATAGTATAGTAAGGCTTTTTTCTTGAAAAAACGACATAGTATAGTAAGGCTTTTTTCTTGAAAAAACGACATAGTATAGCTTTAAAAAAAACAACGACATAGTATAGTAAGGCTTTTTTCTTAAAAAAAACAACATAGTATAGTAAGGCTTTTTTCTTAAAAAAGCGACATAGTATAGTAAGGCTTTTTTCATAAAAAACGACATAGTATAGTAAGGCTTTTTTCTTAAAAAAGCGACATAGTATAGTAAGGCTTTTTTCTTAAAAAAACGACATAGTATAGCTTTAAAAAAACGACATAGTATAGTAAGGCTTTTTTCTTAAAAAAGCGACATAGTATAGTAAGGCTTTTTTCATAAAAAACGACATAGTATAGTAAGGCTTTTTTCTTGAAAAACCGACATAGTATAGTAAGGCTTTCTTCGTGAAAAACGACATAGTATAGTAAGGCTTTTTTTCTAAAAAAACGACATAGTATAGTAAGGCTTTTTTCTTTAAAAAACGACATAGTATAGTAAGGCTTTTTTTCTTTAAAAAATGACATAGTATAGTAAGGCTTTTTTTCTTAAAAAACGACATAGTATAGTATGGCTTTTTTCTTTAAAAAGCTACATAGTATAGTTAGGCTTTTTTCGTAAAAAACTACATAGAATAGTAAGGCTTTTTTCTTGAAAAAAAACGACATAGTATAGTAAGGCTTTTTCCTTAAAAAACGACATAGTATAGTAAGGCTTTCTTCGTGAAAAACGACATAGTATAGTAAGGCTTTTTTCTTAAAAAATCGACATAGTATAGTAAGGCTTTTTTCTTAAAAAAACAACATAGTATAGTAAGGCTTTTTTCTTAAAAAAGCGACATAGTATAGTAAGGCTTTTTTCTTAAAAAAACGACATAGTATAGCTTTAAAAAAAAGACATAGTATAGTAAGGCTTTTTTCTTAAAAAAGCGACATAGTATAGTAAGGCTTTTTTCATAAAAAACGACATAGTATAGTAAGGCTTTTTTCTTGAAAAACCGACATAGTATAGTAAGGCTTTCTTCGTGAAAAACGACATAGTATAGTAAGGCTTTTTTTTCTAAAAAAAACGACATAGTATAGTAAGGCTTTTTTCTTTAAAAAACGACATAGTATAGTAAGGCTTTTTTTCTTTAAAAAATGACATAGTATAGTAAGGCTTTTTTTCTTAAAAAACGACATAGTATAGTATGGCTTTTTTCTTTAAAAAGCTACATAGGGGGAAAATACTTAAACTAGTCTATTTTCATAAGCTATTTTCCCTTGATATATTTTAGTAATATTATGTTTGGCTGTTTGTATTCTAACATTACATTTGTTGAGTTTCTTTTGCAGGGAATGTACAAGGTGAAATGTTTTATTGTGAAATCTTCGAGGTTTAATTTTGAAGGCCTCGGTTGAATTGCTTCCTTTTAGGCTTTAGGCTTTTTTCGTAAAAAACTACATAGAATAGTAAGGCTTTTTTCTTGAAAAAAAACGACATAGTATAGTAAGGCTTTTTCCTTAAAAAACGACATAGTATAGTAAGGCTTTCTTCGTGAAAAACGACATAGTATAGTAAGGCTTTTTTCTTAAAAAATCGACATAGTATAGTAAGGCTTTTTTCTTAAAAAATCGACATAGTATAGTAAGGCTTTTTTCTTAAAAAAACAACATAGTATAGTAAGGCTTTTTTCTTGAAAAACCGACATAGTATAGTAAGGCTTTCTTCGTGAAAAACGACATAGTATAGTAAGGCTTTTTTTCTTAAAAAAATGACATAGTATAGTAAGGCTTTTTTCTTAAAAAAACGAAATAGTATAGTAAGGCTTTTTTTCTTTAAAAAATGACATAGTATAGTAAGGCTTTTTTCTTGAAAAAACGACATAGTATAGTAAGGCTTTTTCGTAAAAAACGACATAGTATAGTAAGGCTTTTTTTCTTAAAAAACGACATAGTATAGTAAGGCTTTTTTTCTTTAAAAAATGACATAGTATAGTAAGGCTTTTTCTTGAAAAAACGACATAGTATAGTAAGGCTTTTTTCTTAAAAAAGCGACATAGTATAGTAAGGCTTTTTTCATAAAAAACGACATAGTATAGCTTTAAAAAAACGACATAGTATAGTAAGGCTTTTTTCTTAAAAAAAACAACATAGTATAGTAAGGCTTTTTTCTTGAAAAACCGACATAGTATAGTAAGGCTTTTTTCTTGAAAAACCGACATAGTATAGTAAGGCTTTTTTTCTTAAAAACGACATAGTATAGTAAGGCTTTTTTTCTTAAAAAACGACATAGTATAGTAAGGCTTTTTCCTTAAAAAACGACATAGTATAGTAAGGCTTTTTTCTTAAAAAAAAACGACATAGTATAGTAAGGCTTTTTTTCTTAAAAAACGACATAGTTTAGTAAGGCTTTTTTCGTGAAAAACAACATAGTATAGTAAGGCTTTTTTCTTAAAAAATCGACATAGTATAGTAAGGCTTTTTTCTTAAAAAAACAACATAGTATAGTGAGGCTTTTTTCTTGAAAAACCGACATAGTATAGTAAGGCTTTCTTCGTGAAAAACGACATAGTATAGTAAGGCTTTTTTCTTAAAAAAATGACATAGTATAGTAAGGCTTTTTTCTTAAAAAAACGACATAGTATAGTAAGGCTTTTTTCTTGAAAAAACGACATAGTATAGTAAGGCTTTCTTCGTGAAAAATGACATAGTATAGTAAGGCTTTTTTTTTAAAAAACGACATAGTATAGCTTTAAAAAAAACGACATAGTATAGTAAGGCTTTTTTCTTAAAAAAAACAACATAGTATAGTAAGGCTTTTTTTCTTTAAAAAATGACATAGTATAGTAAGGCTTTTTTCTTAAAAAAACGACATAGTATAGTAAGGCTTTTTTCTTGAAAAAAACGACATAGTATAGGAAGGCTTTTTTCTTAAAAAACGACATAGTTTAGTAAGGCTTTTTTCGTGAAAAACGACATAGTATAGCTTTAAAAAAACAACGACATACTATAGTAAGGCTTTTTTCTTAAAAAAACAACAACATAGTATAGTCGGCTTTTTTCTTGAAAAACCGACATAGTATAGTAAGGCTTTTTTTCTTAAAAAACGACATAGTATAGTAAGGCTTTTTTCTTAAAAAAACGACATAGTATAGTAAGGTTTTTTTCTTTTAAAAAAGCGACATAGTATAGTAAGGCTTTTTTTCATAAAAAACGACATAGTATAGTAAGGCTTTTTTCTTAAAAAAACGACATAGTATAGTAAGGCTTTTTTCTTAAAAAAGCGACATAGTATAGTAAGGCTTTTTCGTAAAAAACAACAGTATAGTAAGGCTTTTTTCGTTTAAAAAAAACGACATAGTATAGTAAGGCTTATTTCTTAAAAATTGACATAGTATATAGTAAAGCTTTTTTTTCTTAAAAAAAGACATAGTATAGCAAGGCTTTTTTCTTAAAAAAACGACATAGTATAGTAAGGCTTTTTTCTTGAAAAAAACGACATAGTATAGGAAGGCTTTTTTCTTAAAAAACGACATAGTTTAGTAAGGCTTTTTTCGTGAAAAACGACATAGTATAGCTTTAAAAAAAACAACGACATACTATAGTAAGGCTTTTTTCTTAAAAAAACAACAACATAGTATAGTCGGCTTTTTTCTTGAAAAACCGACATAGTATAGTAAGGCTTTTTTTCTTAAAAAACGACATAGTATAGTAAGGCTTTTTTCTTAAAAAAACGACATAGTATAGTAAGGCTTTTTTCTTTTAAAAAAGCGACATAGTATAGTAAGGCTTTTTTTTCATAAAAAACGACATAGTATAGTAAGGCTTTTTTCTTAAAAAAACGACATAGTATAGTAAGGCTTTTTTCTTAAAAAAGCGACATAGTATAGTAAGGCTTTTTCGTAAAAAACAACAGTATAGTAAGGCTTTTTTCGTTTAAAAAAAACGACATAGTATAGTAAGGCTTATTTCTTAAAAATTGACATAGTATATAGTAAAGCTTTTTTTTCTTAAAAAAAGACATAGTATAGCAAGGCTTTTTTCTTAAAAAAACGACATAGTATAGTAAGGCTTTTTTCTTAAAAAACGACCATGGATATTATCTATTTATGGATGTTGCTTAGTACTTTGCTCAGTAAAGGACGGGGGGTGACTTTATCTTGCAGACAAAAAGCAGTTTATTCACCATGCGTCATCTGAACATCACCTTGCAGGAATGCTTATCATCAACAGATGTTCCCTTCCAAGTCAACTCTGCATATTCCTAAAACATTTGCCATCAACTTTCCATATCAAATCAGTTTTGCCCACTTGTTTGTTGAACACAACATTTCTAAATTAATTTAAGAAATTGTAAAATTCAACAATTTTAGGCCAATTTTAAGGGTGTGGCTTATATGCGAGAAAATACGGTAAATTTAGAGTTGTTAGCGGGTCAGTTCTGGGGTCCTGGGGTTGATCCCTGGTCAGTCCTCATTTTGTGGAGTTCGGCGTTCTGCAATTAGCGCAAGCTAGCATTCTCCGGACAAACAAACAGACGCGACGTCGGTCGGGTCAGGCTTTATTTATCATTTCAATCCACCTGGGACTGGATTTTTTCTCTCCTCCCCTCCGACAAAAGCCGTATTAGCACTACGTTAGCAGCGTGAAGCTCAGCGGGAAATATCCGGATCTGTAATCACAGTCAGATGCAGAAAGTAAGGGGTACAGCTCGGATGGATTCCATTTATTAGCTAGCTCGCTTTCCACGTCTACGCACAGCAGTTGAGTGAACCTAAACGCATATAGCGAATAAAAAATAAACATTTTTGTTTTGTTTTGCTATGGGAGCTCATCGTCAACGCATACAACGCTTTGGGGCTTCCTCAGATTGGCCAGCTGGCATGCTCGGGCATATCCCGAATGTTCAGATGGCGGAGCTGGCTTACCGGAATGGCGCTCATCTCAACACCTGTCGACGATTACACTTGTCAGGGTGCTGGTATTCTTGATATGCCATTTCCGAGTAGGTCTGCTGTCTTGGTTCTGGGCGTGTCGTAGAATTAAGCTTTAATGGTGAAGAAATGGCAGTTGAGTGGTTAGCGCTTTGGTTTCACAGTCCTGGGGTCGTGGGTTTGATCCCAGGTAGGTCCTCACTGTGTGGAGTTTGCATGTTGCTTGTGTGGTCCTAAAAGTGCCTCTCGAGATGTCAGCGTTGGATCAAAAAGTAAAAGGAGCCTTGCATATCTCAGCGTCGGGAGCGTGCATGCATGCTGGGGGTGACGGTGGGGGTTGCCCCTATGACACTTTGAATCGCACCGATGACCTCGTGCCAGAAGGATACGCCGTTCTGGCGGCTAGCTGAGTTTCTGGCAGCACGCAGACGCCGACGAGGATGATGATGTTGTTTGTCAGCGGATAAAACAAGTTACCGCACTGTAGTACCAGCAGTGGATTACTGGAAGCCGCACCCCCAAAATGATTGACTTCTGTACAGAGTCCAGTGTCTGTTTCTCATTTTCAAAAGCAGTCCCTCCGCCACAGACCGTTGACGAGCTCCGTCTGGAGAAGTCAAACATTCTCCCCTGGAGTGATCTCGATATGATTCACAGCTCCGTTTCCAGCGGATACGAGCTGGCGAGGTTTCGGCCCAGAGGATCGGCCTCCGAGTGGGGTCGCTTTGTCGTTACGACGCTATCCGGACGGCCATCTCTGTCGCGTGGATTTCCGGATCAAGGCCAGAAATCCCCTCTGCTGAAAGCTAGGGTTAAGACACCATCTTTTATGTCCAAGCAGAGGCTGACTTAACCTTCATTGGTCATCGGGATCTCGCCAATGGATGGATTTCCCTCAAACGTACAAAACGGTGTTTGGAAAATTTGGCCAAAGAATATCCATTGAACGCAGTTTTATTTTATTTATTTATTTTCGGAAAAAGCCCTATGATACTTTTGAGGTCTCATCATCAAGAGTTTTTACTCAAGGAAGTTGTTGGGAAATTATCATGTCAGATCCCTTGACATGTAAATGGGGCGGGGCCTCAATACATTTTAATACCGTTTAAAAAAAAAACTTCAAAAACTTGTTTGCGTTATTTTTCCGCCCCTTGGACAGCTTTTCGTTGCAATATTTCAATTTGTCGGATACCCCGGTTTTCTCCCACATCGCAAAAACATGCTAAGCTAGCTGGTGAACACTCGAAATTGCTTAACTCTAGCTATGATCCTTTTTGGGTACTCCAGTTTTGCCTACATCCCAAAAGCATGCATGCTAGGCTAACATTCCAAAAGCATGCATGCTAGGCTAACATTCCAAAAAGATGCATGCTAGGCTAACATTCCAAAAAGATGCATGCTAGGCTAACATTCCAAAAAGATGCATGCTAGGCTAAGATTCCAAAAACATGCATGCTAGGCTAACATTCCAAAAAGATGCATGCTAGACTAACATTCCAAAAAGATGCATGCTAGGCTAAGATTCCAAAAAGATGTATGCTAGGCTAAGATTCCAAAAACATGCATGCTAGGCTAACATTCCAAAAACATGCATGCTAGGCTAACATTCCAAAAACATGCATGCTAGGCTAACTTACCAAAAAGATGCATGCTAAGCTAACATTCCAAAAACATCCATGCTAGGCTAACATTCCAAAAACATGCATGCTAGGCTAGCATTCCAAAAAAAATGCATGGTAGGCTAACTTTCCAAAAACATGCATGCTAGGCTATTATTCCAAAAACATGCATGCTAGGCTAACTTCTTAAGTAAAATTCTTACTAAAACAACAATGCTACTCACACAAATCATTGGCTACTGAATTAGCAGAATGCCTATTTTGCTAATATGATGGGTAAAAAAAAAAAAGAAATGCTCAGCTCACCTCAACATGCAACAGGAATTTCCGGGGCGTGGTGACGGCTGTTAACCTGAATGTGAGGGTTAATCTGTCTGGAAGACGGCCATCGTGCTTTTCTTCTGCCGAGATTGAGACATGTGACCGCCAGTGTAAACACCAATTGAGAGAGCGCCTTGTGTGAACACTGACTACATTCAAACCAAAACTGCAAAATCCCCCCGACACCCACCGGAGTGTATTTGTGTAGCAGCTTTTATACACAAGGGCAATTGAAAATGGCCTTTGGTAATCCATTTAAAAAAAATCACTGAAAATAAAAGAGGGCACTACCGAACAAAAACACTTGCCTGCCTTGGAATGAGCAAACGCATTCTTCGTGTTGAAATATCTTACCAGTCAATTTATACGTTTTTTGATCATTTCAATTTGTGTACGCCATATAACATTTTTTGTAAGTTTTTTTGTAAAACTGATCCTGTTTGACCCATTTCGGCTGTAATCCGGATCGTCTCGGCCACTGGTAGTAGACGAAAACGTTATCGTCGACTGCTAATATTGTCTTGCTTCAAGAATGATATGCCGACTCCGCCTTTTCACTCTATAAATGTAGCGCGTCAGCAAGCAATGTACCCAGACAGTCAAGCTGTCAGCGTCATATAGCGACATGTACAGAATCTTGAATTTAGTGTCGCACCAACTGATTGGTCACCCCGTCCACTTTGTAGAACATTTCAGACTTTTAAGTGCGCCCTATGTGAGTAAATATGTGCCGCGTTGCATTTCGTGTGCGGTCGATTGGTCGCCCGTCTTTTGGTCGCCGGTCTTTTGGTTGCGGTCTTTTGGTCGTCCCGACCGCGACAACGCGCCAAAAGACCGGCGACCAAAAGACCGGCGACCAAAAGACCGGCGACCAAAAGATCGGCGACCAAAAGACCGGCGACCAATCGACCATGTACCGTTGCATTTGTACTTTTTTTTTACTCACTAAATAACGGGAATTGCAATCATTAATAAGGGGAACAGCAACATGCCTATTTATATATGTATTTATTTATTATTTATGAACTTATTTATTACCTATTTATTTTTGTCTAAAATGTCTTTTACTGTGTCTATATTCTCACCCTCTTACTACTGTGACAATGAAATTTCCTGAATAGGAGAAAGTTACCCAATCTAATCTAATCTAATTGGTGGAGGTTGACAGGTATGAAATATATTTGTTTTAAATTATATAAATTTTGCTCAAGGTAAAAACATTAAAAATAAATAAAAAACAACCCTCAAAAGAAATCAGAAAAATTGAGTTGAAAAAAAAAAAAAAACACAAAATGAATTAATTTGAAAAACTGTCAGAGTTATTTTTCATTTTTAAAGTGAATACAATACGCTTCCATAGATCAATGCTATCATGCCTTGCTCAAACAATCTTAGTGGCTACCTGGCATACCCATCCCATAACAAATCAATAAAATCCTGTCAAACTTGAGACTTAAAATAACCTCAAAGGCCATTTGTGTTCCTTCAAACAAGTTTCCAGTTTCAAAGTAGGATTACAAACCCAGTTTAAAGTTTCCAATTAGAGTTTCAAACTAGCTTTAGCGTTTAAGCCTTCAGAGATCAGCATTGCTTGCTGTTATGATTACCAAGTACGCTAATCCAATTAGCCACGAGCTAAAATGCACGCTAGTCAAGGGGGAAATCAACAATTTGTCACTCGGACAATACTTTTTCAAAGCGGTTTTACCAGAACGAAAAGCCTGAAGGTTTCCTACTTGTTATTTTTTTAGGTATTTTTAGGTGCCCTCAGTTTAACGATCATAGCGGCCATGTTTTGTCTGCAATGTGGAGACTTGGATGCGGATCTACAGGCCCCAGACTTGCAATTCCACAAGATAATGAGTAAGTGGAGCCGCCGCCGGACCGGGAGACAATCAGTCCTCTGTGTATGTGTTTGAGTATGTAAGGTGTCCAAGCTGCTGCCTGCATGGAAGGAAGGTTCCATTACAACAAGCGTATTTAACGTTATTTAAGAATCGTCCTACTTGGGAGGTCTATCAAAATAAAAATGTTGTTTATCTTAATTAACCTGAGAAAACCTTTGACAACACGCATGTATGAATGTTCTTTTGTGTGTGTGTGTGTTTGCTAGCAAAAAGAAAAAAACAAAATAATAGCCAGTAAAGTAGTTGGCCAGCCAGGCCATGAGTGAGTCAAGCCCTGGGGCAGTCTGGGTAATTACTGGCGAGTCATGAAGGCCAAATGGAATGTTTACTTCAGCCCCAGGGTCAGCAGAGCGCTCTTTAAAAAAAAGACCTGGACAAGATTTGCAACATGTCACGTTGTTCTTGTTAGTCGTGCTTTCAAAGCTAATTAGCTTTAGCATGCATGAAAAATCTTTAAATGATTCAGCGATTCTGGGATTTGGCGCAACTGGGTCTGAAATGACCTCAAACGCGAATGGTTGATTCTCGCAAAATTAGCCGTTCGGTCCCCCCCAAGCCCTTTTATTATGCTCTATGCCACAGGTGTCAAAGTGCCAGCCCGGGGGCCAAATCTGGCCCGCCGCATCTTTTTGTGTGGCCCGGGAAAGTAAATGATGAGTGCCGACTTTCTGTTTTTGGATCAAATTTAAATGAAGGGTATAGATGTATATTAAATTTCCTCATTTTCCCCCTTTTAAATCAATAATTGTAATTTTTTAATCCATTTTTTCTGTTTTTAGTTCAAAAATCATTTTGTAAAATCTAAAAATATATATTAAAAAAAGCTCAAATAAACATTGTTTTAGATCTATTGAAAAACTGAATATTCAGGGCTTTTAATCCAGTTCTTTTAATCCATTTATATAAATAAAAAAAATCTAAATATTATATCTAAAATGGTCCGGCCCACGTGAAATGGAGTTGACGTTAATGCGGCCCGCGAACCAACCCGAGTTTGACACCCCTGCTCTATGCCAATGGTGTCAGACTCGGGTTGTTTTTGCGGGCCGCTTTACATTACATCTACATTTTAATTTGATCCTCAAACAAAGTCGGCACTCATGATTTACTTTCCCGGGCCACCCAAAATGATGCGGCGGGCCAGATTTTGCCCCTGGGCCACCACTTTGACACATGTGCTCTATGCTAAGCTCACAAATCAACTCTCTGAGTATGATCTTTAGGCATAACTGTCAGTGCACCCGGGTGTTTGACCTTTCACCTCGCCGGCCACAAAATTTGCAGTGGTGAAACTGGCGGTTGCGAGGGCTTCTCTCACGTGATTGGCTGACGAGAGCCTGGGAGACAACGGACTGCAAAAGGTCGTGTTTTTCGCTGCCTTCGTAGGTTGCACATTCTGGTTTTAATCTGGCCGGGATATCTTTGAAAGAACTTGTCAAGTTAATTTACGTGCATATAAAACAGAGACGGGGATTTTTAATCAGTTTTGCGGCTGTTCAGTCTTTTAATGTCAATATTACTTCATCGTATCTGCTCGTTTGGAAGCTGTTTAACTGCTTTTTAAGTCTTTAAACATGCAAAACCAGGCACTATGTTTCTATTTTTGGTAGCCCTTCCGTCAGCGTTCAAAGTTTACAATTTGTGGATTTTTCTTTGGCAATTAGAGGATAAAATAACCACAAAAAATAAGATAAAAGTTTCTGTTGATGTGCTTTAAAATGTGAGAAAATTGGAGCTCAATTTATATGAAACTATTTTTTTAAATATTTTATATTGCTTTTTATTCTCATCCCATTTTCTGAACCGCTTTATCCTCACTATGGTCGTGGGGGGTGCTGGAGCCTATCCCAGCTGACTTCGGGCAACCTGAATCGGTGGGCAGCCAATCACAGGGCACGAGGAAACTAACAACCAATCGTAGCTAAGGGCAATTTAGACTGTCCAATCAGATTACCATGCATTTTTTTGGAATGTGGGAGGAAACGGAAGTACCCAGAGAAAACCCACGCAGCCTCAGGGAGAACATGTAAACTCCACACAGGTGGACTCACCTGGATTCGAACCCAGGACCCCACAGCTGTGAGGCCGACGCGCTAACCACTCACCTGCCAGATTTTTTTCTGGAGAAATCTTTAAAATATTTTGTCATTATGTTTTTTTAAGTTCATAAAAATGTAGGTTTTTCAATTTCCGGGGCTATGTTTGGTCCACATTAACCGCGATATTCGAGGGATTACTGTATAATTAAGATTTGATAATCTGATAATAATGATTTAAGAAAACATTTTCACGTATTTTTCAATTTTAAGTATGGCTCTAAAGGAATAACATTCGAAAATATAATTTTTTTATGGCTCAAAAAGGTTCCTGACCCTTGCTTGGAACGCACGTAGCCATAAACTACTGCAAAAAATATGGAAGCACAGCTAATTTTAAGGAAAATGAACGTTACTTGAGTGAGTAAAAAAACAATGGAAATGACTTTCAAAGGGAATCGATGTAAAAAAGAAAGGATGTGGACCATGTTTGAACCCGCAAAGTCACGTCATATTGGCCAAGCAGCCAGCGCTACTCTGTTAGCGCTAGCATTGATGCTTATGCAGCTGTTCAATGTCAGTAGATACTTTGAGGCACATTAGAAAAAGATCAGACCGTATATTTCAAGCCAAGACAACAAAAACATACTTTAGCTTAGCTTCTGAGAAACTAAAGACGCCATGACGCAAGCCCACCGCTGGTGATAATTTTTATTTTGATTGAAAATGACAGCTTCCTAATGGAGTTTCTGGCAAAGTGGCTTGTAATAAGAAGACGACAAGACTAGCATGGCAGTCGTTTCTAAGGGTGCATGAGCAGATCTATAGTAGGCCGAATGGTGGGAAGCTAAGGTGAGCTAACGTTATTAGTTTAGCATCTTTGTTGCTTGTTGTGTCACGTGACCATATTTGGAATTCCAGTAAACACACTGAAGGAAAACCAGACATTATTTTAAATTAATTTGAAAAAATTAAAATAAATAAAATGGGTGGTTAGCATGTAGGCCTCACAGTTCTGGGGTCCTGGGTTCAAATCCAGGTTGGTCCACCTGTATGGAGTTTGCATGTTCTCCCCGGACCTGCTGGGTTTTCTCCGGGTACTCGGAGCCCATCCAAGCTGATTTTGGGCACCAGGCTTGGGAGACCTGAAACAGACCTGAAACAGACAACGGACAACCAATCATAGGCAATTTAGAGTGTTCAACCAGCTAGCCTAGCATGCATGTTTTTGGGATCTGGAATGAAACCAGAGTACTAGGAGAAAACCTGCACAGACCCAGGAAGAATATGCAAGCTTCACATAGGTGGACCAACCTGGATTTGAACGCAGGACACCAGAACTGTGAGGCCGACACACTAACCACTCAACCACCGCACCGCCTAGGTCTAATTTTCAAAAATTATAATTCAAACGAGGTAATGTCGGTGCCACAAGGCCGATGTGACACGGTGGTACACGGTCGATTGGTCGCCAGTCTTTTGGTTGGCCGGAAGGTAAGTGATAATTACCATTTAAATGGTTGCTCAAATTCCCTAAATACAAACTGCGAATGACTTTTAGTCATACTTAATGCCCTAGTAATTATTAGGCTAAAGAAAAGCTCCAAATTTCCTGTACTTTTATTGTTTTTTGTTGGAGAACTTGTTAAGACCCTGACTGACGTCGCTTCTTAAAGGGACAACGCATGTACATACAAACTCTTCTACACTCACACGTGGGCTCAGTGAAACTGCTCATGGCCATTGTTGGCTTTTATTGATTCGTAGACCGTGTTGTTTTACCTTGTTTTGTTGCCGGTCTTTTGGTCAGCGGTCTTTTGGTCGCCTGTTGTCGCTGTCGGGGCGACCAAAAGACCGCCACCAAAAGACCGCCACCAAAAGACCGCCACCAAAAGACCGCCACCAAAAGACCGCCACCAAAAGACCGCCACCAAAAGACCGCCACCAAAAGACCGCCACCAAAAGACCGCCACCAAAAGACGGCGACCAAAAGACCGCCACCAAAAGACTGCCACCAAAAGACCGCCACCAAAAGACCGCCACCAAAAGGCCGCCACCAAAAGACCGCCACCAAAAGACGGCGACCAAAAGACCGGCAACCAATCGACCGCACACGCCTATTGGTGCATTCGGGACTGGGCTCTCTATATTTTAGCTCACAGGGAGCCATATGCACCCTTTAAAAGAGCCACACAGGTTCCTTTCCCCCTGATTCAAAGGCTTTTCTTTGGGCTTTAGCATGCGCAGCCCTTATAAGGACGCTCGCTGATCAACAGAGTGGGACATTTGATCCACTGAGACAAATGGGGAGCACTTACATTGGAAACAGTGGGCAGGCAGGCGGTCTGGTGGGGGGGCGGTTGTGTGGGTTAGCCATCATGGTTAACCGTCCTGGAGATATCGCTCACACGTCTCCAGGCGCTTTTCCAATGACTTAAATGTGTGGAAATGCTCAAGAGCTTTTTGGTCACACAGCGCTAATATTCAATGAAACTAAATCTGCAGCGGCAACATGGAAGATCAGCAGACTTTTCACCCCCGAGCTGCTAATAAACTAAAGACTGAAATTCCTCATAGAAAAAATGGTATCCGCCATCTTTGCCACATCGCAAGGGGAAAAAAGGGTATACAGTAATCCCTCGAATATCACGGTTAATGTGGACCAAACATGGCCCCGGAAATTAAAAAAACATTAATTAGGGTGACCCCAATTAAAAAAAATAATAATAATAATTTCAGGGCTGAGTCCTAGTCGCAAGAGTCGCTTCTGGTTACGAGTTTCAGCGTGGATTTTCATATTTTTATAAACTTAAAAAAAATAATCACATTTTTTTAAAACTCGCCAGAAAAAAAATCTGGCAGCTGAGTGGTTATTGCGTCGGCCTCACAGCTCAGGGGTCCTGGGTTCGAATCCAGGTTGGTCCACCTGTGTGGAGTTTGCATGTTCACCCTAGACCTGCATGGGTTTTCTCTGGGTACTCCAGTTTCCTCCCACATTCCAAAAACATGCATGCTAGCCTGATTGGACACTCTAAATTGCCCCTAGCTGTGATTGGTTGTCCTTTGTCTCCTCGTGCCCTGCAATTGGCCAGCCACCTTTT